>NC_051422.1:32928129-32933129 GCF_015228065.2 Penaeus monodon | reverse complement strand
CCGTTTTTCTCTTTGCTTCTTTCTGTCTATTTACTCTCTCTCTCTCTCTCTCTCTCTCTCTCTCTCTCTCTCTCTCTCTCTCTCTCTCTCTCTCTCTCTCTCTCTCTCTCTCTCTCTCTCTCTCTCTCTCTCTCTCTCTCTCTCTCTCTATCTCCTCTCTCTCTCTCTCTCTCTCTCTCTCTCTCTCTCTCTCTCTCTCTCTCTCTCTCTCTCTCACTTTATTAATATATCTTTTCTTCTCATCTCTCATCCCTTCTCCTTCTTCCCCTCTTCCCCCTCCTTCTCTCTTCTTCCTCCTCTTTTCTCTTTCCCTTCTCCTATCCCTCACTTCCTTTCCCCTCTCCCTCTTCTCTTTTCCCCTCCCTTTATTCCTTCCCTCTCCTCCTTCTTTCTTCTCATCTTATCCCCTGTCCACTCTTCCAGCCTCCTTCCCCGTCTTTCATTCCCCATTTCGCATTTTTCCCTTTCTCCTCCATCCCCCATTTCCTCCCATTCCCCCTATTCCCTTCTTCCTCCTCCGTCTCCCATTCCTTCTCCTTCTTCCTTCCCACTTCCCCTTCTTCCATCCCTTCTCCTCGTCCATCCTCCCTTCTCCTTCCCTCCACCCATTCTTCCTCCTCCTCCTCCTCCCTCTTCCCCTTCCTCCCCCACCAGTCCCAATTCCCACCCCATTCCTCAATTCCCACTCCCTCCTCCTCAGTCTCCCACTCCACCCTCCATCCCCTCACCCACCCCTCCTCCCCCTCCCCCACTCCTCCCCGCCGACGTGCGTCCCCCTCGCGTCCCGGGCACTGACTGATAAGGCGACGCCCTGTATGTTTCCCCTGGCGTCGAGCGCAGACAACGTCCCTTCCTGGCAAAAGTCGGGCTAACTTTTCCTCGAGGAGAGGAGCAAGGAAGGGTAATAAGGAAAACAAAATAAATAAATGAGGGAACAGATGGGGGTGAGGTTGGTGATGATGATGGTGCTGTGTCAGTATCGTTATCATTAGTCATTATCATTATCGTCATAATGATAGTGATGATGAAGAAGGTAATGACATCGATAGTGATAATGATGATGGTAGTAATGATAATGATTTTCATGATACTGATAGTGATAATGCTGATGATAATGAAAATGATAGTATTACAGATAATAATTATGGCAATGATGATGATAATAATAATAATAATAATAATAATAATAATGATAATAATAATAATAATAATAACAATAATAACAACAATAATGATAATAATAATATCAATAATAATAATGATGATGATGATGATGATGATGATGATAATGATAATGATAATAATAAAAATGATAATGATAATGGTGATACTGGTAATAATGATAATCACCAAAATGTTAAGAATTATAATGCTGATAATAATGATAATCGTAGTAATAATGATAATGATAAGAACAGTAATAATAATGATAGTAATAATAACAATAATAATAATATGATAATAACAATAATAACAACAATAACAATACTGATAGCAATGATAATAACATCAATGATGATAATAACAACAGCGATAATCATGAAGATCATTAAAGCAATTATCCTTATAGCGATGATTCAGTCTTCGCAAACTCTAATCGAATTTTCTCAAGATTAATCTCATTGGCTCCTAACAACTTCCAATTTCTTCTTGGCTGATTTCACATTTCCCTTCAATAATTTTGCCTAATTACCGAGCTGTGAGACAAGGGGACGCTCGTGAAGTGTGTAGTGGGGGAATGTAAAGAGTTATGGAATGTTAATGTGTTATAGTGGCGTGATAAGAGTGATAAGGGTACGTCGATTGGTCTCGTTGGAATGTGTTATGTGAGGTTGGGTTGAGTTGGGTTGATTAGATTGGGTTGAGAGGAATTGCGTTTGTGGAGGAGCTGGTTAGGTAGATTGGGTTGACTTGATTTTGGTTAGACGAGGTTAAGTTAAGGTGAAGTTCGGTTAGGATAGGAATAGGATAGGAATGAGAAAGAGCACACTATATGCTAATATCAATTGGTCTATGGCACTGGTTCCCAAACTCCTCTCAGTGACGGCACCACAAACTCACAAATGAACACAAGTAACATGCTCAAATGACAGATACATCCTGCAAAGAGAAAAAGCGACTTGAAATTTAGATCTCGCAACACCCCTAGGTACTGCACAGGCCACCCCAAGTCTGAGAACCACCGGTCTATGGTGTGGCCGATGGGGATATGAAAATAAAGCGTGCTGTTGTAACAGTATATATCCTCAGAAATACATCGTGTGATGTAATGTGTAATTCATGAATAAACATCACCAGATTGTGGATTAGTCTGGTTTGCTGTTGCAATAATATGTCATTATCATTAATATATAGTATAGTAGGTCAGTATCAATATATCGTTGTGACAAAACTTGGAACAGGATTATGACAGAAGATACATTGAGGTTGTGTAATAGTCCAGAGACCAAGAAACGTGGAAAATGTCATAAATGAGACGGTGTGGAGAGACACGACAAAAGGATACGATGTTACAGGATATGACGTTATGCGAAGCCGTCGAGAAGATGATCAATAAATAATAAGCTGCTAAAATAGGGAAGAGAGGTTTGGCAGCGATATAAATCAGGGAGACATTTTTAGACGCGTGATATGCAATAGATTAGATGTCGGAAAGAAGTGAGAATGACATTGCATTATGGAAGAGAACAGCACTGCACATCGACGTCATGACAGCGTGCTTGATATGTTTTTTTATACATACACACAACAGCTCTCGTAGATAAGACGAGGCTATTGCATGAGGAAAATTTAGCATGAACGAGGGTGAAGAATAATGAATAACTTTCGACGAAGAATGGCGGAGGAGAAGGGATAATACACAATGAACAATCGCCAAAATCTGATTAAGAAAGGAATATCAAATTAACGAAGAATTATACGCACACACACACGCATGTGTGTGTGTGTGTGTGTGTGTGTGTGTGTGTGTGTGTGTGTGTGTGTTTGTGTGTGTGTGTGTGTGTGTGTGTGTGTGTGTGTGTGTGTGTGTGTGTGTGTGTGTGTGTGTGTGTATGTGAACTGGAGAAAGGGAAAGACCAAAAGGAATGAGAAATGAAAAGGCAGAGTAAAGATAAGACACAGAACACAGAACTGAAAGAGAATACAGAAGAGGAGAAAAACTAGAATAGGTGCACAGATTGCTAAAAGAAACTAACAAGAATTTTTTTAAAAATCAAAATAGTAAGATGATAGAAATATGAATGTGAAAAGAAAAGCAGGAAGGAAAATTACTGATTGTGAAGGAAAAGACATAAAAGTAAGACAGAACGAATAAAAAAGAATTATAGATATTGTGAAAGAAAAAAAGGAGTCACACAGACAACTAGACAAACAGACAAAAGGGAGAGAGAGGAAAAGGAGACAGAGAAAAGAGAGAAAAAGAGAGAGGAAAGAAAGAGAGAGAGAGAGAGAGAGAGAGAGAGAGAGAGAGAGAGAGAGAGAGAGAGAGAGAGAGAGAGAGAAGAGAGAGAGAGAGAGAGAGAGAGAAGAGAGAGAGAGAGAAGAGAGAGAGAAGAGAGAAAGGGAAAGAGAGAGAGAGAGACAGATAGACAGACAGAGAGAAAGTGAAAGAGAAGAGTCACACAAGCGCGCCCCTCCACGCAGATTGCCCCCCCCCCCCCTCCCCACCTCTAATGACAGACCAGCTCCTCTCTGTGCATTCATTACACGATGAAGAAATTAGACGCAAATAGAAATAATTGTTAGTTTTGCCTCCGCCGCGACCGAGGGTTCTGTGACCCTGGCTCTGTGGCGGCGCCGTTATTGAGCTGCCAGTGCCAAGTGCCGTTGCTTAGGGCCTGGGCAAAGCCTTGGGCGGTGCCTCGGTGTAGTTTGGGGTTTAGATTGTGCCCCGAGTGATGCCACTGTGATGCCCTGGTGATGCCCCGGGCGGCCTTGGTGCTTCTTGCATTCGGAATATACCCGTGACGGTGCCTTGCTGATGCCTTGGGTCGGTCTTGGTGTTACTTGGGTTCAGAATATACCCCGAGTGACGCCCTGCGGATGCCTTGGGCGGTGCCTCGATGTTCAGATGATGCCCCGGATGATGCCACTGTGATGCCTTGGGTTGGGTAATGCCTAGGTTGGTGATACTGCGGTCTGTGGTTTCGATGAGGCCTACGCTGGTGGGCATTGGGCATCAATAGGATCCTGGAGCTTTTGTGAGGATCTCACGTTAAGGTATTTTTGAAGATTCAAAGATAGGGTCAAGAGGGTTGGTCTGAATACTGGAACCCCCATAGATTTACTAAGAATTGTGCCTTCAATGTTTGGAGAGTGTAGTAAATTCTCTCCTTCGTGTGTTAAAATCACGACAGCGAGTTTTAGTTGGCGTTAAGGGGGTGCCAAGGGCCTCACACGTGTATAGAGGTTACCAAAGCGGTACCAAGAGCGTCGGGCGTGTGTATAGAGGTTACCAAGTCGGTGCCAAGAATGCCTTTTGGTATTTGCATGATAAAAAAAAGTCTCAGATAGCATGATGGCGTGTTGACAACGGTTGCAAAGGGGGCGTTGGTTGCATATTCGTTGCAATGATAGAGTGGAAAGCATTGTTCACAGGGGCGGGAGAGGGGGAGGGGGATGGAGAGGAGGAGGAGAAGCAAGAACAATATAATACGTTATCGAGGCCAAGTAAAGCAAATAAAGATAATGATAGTTTATAGCGCCGTGACCCAGAGACAAATGCGCTATAAAGTTACAGCGAATATGCACCGCTTGTAGATCCCCGGCCGTAAACAGAGAGCAAAATAGAGAGCTTCGTATACAGACGCCCCTCCCTCCCCCCCTCCCATGCTCCTCTCCTGCCTGAACATATGCAGTACCTCCCCCCCTCTTCCTTTTCCCTTTGCCTCTTTCCCTACTCGCTCTCTCCTCTCCTCTCTTCCTCTCTCCTCTCCTCCCTTTCTTTCACCTCTCATAATCGCCTTTTTTATCCCTTCCGCTCCTTTCATCTCTCCTCC
>NC_051422.1:32900629-32903129 GCF_015228065.2 Penaeus monodon | reverse complement strand
GGGACACATAGTATGGAGGGAGGGAGACATATTTATGAAATGGGAAAAAATAATACGAATAAAGGAAGAAAAGGCAAAGTAAAATTCGTAAGCTATGCTAGAAGAAAGGGTGGAAGAAGAAAGACGTTACCTAATGATAACAATAATAATAATGATACTGATAATTAAATTAATAGCAATGATAATAATAACAACAATAAAGATAATGATAGTAACAGTAATGGCAATTATTACAACTATGATGGTAATGATTATATCAACAAAAATGATAATTCAGGGTTTCGGCGACAGGCTTTCGTGTCTAATTGCGTTTCCTATTTACTGTGCTCCTGAATTACCACTGTGTGCAGGGAATGGCCGGGTTACCAACCACTAACTCAGGCCTCAACAAGACTGGTAGACGAGACACCACCGCTGTACCACAGAATAAAGGGGAAATGTTTAGTTGAAAATTCAGTAATGGAATGAAATAAGATACATAAAGTTTACGAATCTGATCTGATTCTTCATCAAACGATATATCGATATGGAGTTTATTGTGATACGATTTTTTGTTATGTCCTTGTGTTTTGTCTCTGTGTAGGTGTTTGTCTTGTTTTGTTTATGATAATATATATATATATATATATATATATATATATATATATATATATATATATATATATATATATATATATATATATATATATATATATATATATCAGAATTGAGCAGACATAGAGAAAAAGAAATGTGGTGAGTGTAAAATAAAGGCATAACATTTTTTTTTTCTTTAATACTAACCTGTTGTATTCCTCAGGTACCCTGGCAGCACCACCGGCAGACTGAGGTGAGTAAAGATTTACTTTTTCACACAATCTTTATTAGTATACATATATACCTTTCCATGCGTGTGAAACATGCTTGTACTTGTGCGTGTTTGTTTGCGCGTGTGTGTACGTGTATGTGTTTGTGTGTGTGTGTGTGTGTGTGTGTGTGTGTGTGTATGTGTGTGTGTGTGTGTGTGTGTGTGTGTGTGTGTGTGTGTTCTTAAGTGTTTTTTATTTACTAAACTTTAAAATGTACGTACTTACCAGCACAATCTTGCGCGGGAGGGTGTCAAGCGGTGTAATGATAATGGGACCCGCAAAAAAGAATCATTTTAGGAAAGTATCCCCGTCTTTTTAGCCAACCTCCTGGACCCAACAACAAAAAGGATATTCCCTAACGAGAAACCCTTACTTAACGGTACACTCATCCTGTGAGGCGTGGCTAGGGGGTGGGGGAGGGAGAAGGGAGAGGGAAGAGGGATGTGCGAGATGGAATTGGTCCTGAGAAAGAAAGAGGAAGAGACAGGGAAGAGAAGGAGAGATGGAAGTGGGAAGAGCGAGTAACGATGGAAGGTGAGGAGACAAAATAAAGCGAAGATGAAGGAAAAAGGTGAAAGATGAATGATATGGGGAGAAAGAATGGAAGAGGGAAGGAAAAAGATGGGAGTGGTTCAGACAAAAAGTATGATGAAAGGGAGGGAAGGAGATAAGATGGAAAAGGCATGGAGAAGGGGTGAAGGATGGCAGTGGTAATGGAAAGAATGAGGTGTGAGGAAAGAAAGGGGACAGATGGAAGAGGGATGGAGAGAGAATGAAGACAGAAGGGGAGGGATAAAGATAGAAGGGGGGAAAGTGGAAAGAGGAAGAAAGTGGGAGAAGGGAAAATGAGGGAAGGGGAGAAAGGGGAAAAGTGGTTGAATGATGGAGAGACAGAAGAGACTGGGTTTGAGGGGAGGGGAGAGGGAGAAGTAAGAAGAGATGGATGAAAAGGGGGAGGAGAATGAGGAGGGAAGGGGAAGAGATGGATGAAGAGGGGAGAAAGGCCAAGGAAAGAGAGAGAGTTGAGCCTTGCTTGTACATCCCAAGGGAGCGGGTGGTGTGGGGGTGGAGGGAGTGGGAGGGAGGGGGATAGGGGGAAGGGGGGGTAATAGGAGCAGCGAGAGGTTATGTAAATAAGGATTGAAAAGCCCTTCTTTCTTTCCTTCTTTTTACCTAAGCTGGCCATTAATAATCCAGCGTGCCACAGCGGCGGAGGACGAGCAGGGAAAACAACATGGGAGAGGAAGGGGTAAGGGGAGGGGGAGGGGGAGGGGTAAGGGATAGTCTGGCGAAGTGAAGAAGCGAATGCTAAGACAGCTATTATCCCCCCCCCCGTCCCCCCGGCTGATGGGCGAGTGTGAACCCCGTGGGTGAAGAGGGCGTTGGCATCTCCTCCCGCGGAAGGGGGAGGGGAGAGAGGCAGGGAAAGTGAGGAGGGAGGATTCATGAAAAAAACAATACTAATAAAGTAAAATGATAGAGGAGCAGCCAGAAATAAATAGAGAGAGAGAGAGGAGAGAGAGAGAGAGAGAGAGAGAGAGAGAGAGAGAGAGAGAGAGAGAGAGAGAGAGAGAGAGAGAGAGAGAGAGAGAGAGAGAGAGAGTATGAAGGAGTGCAGACAGACACACACATAAACAGTTAGCTAAATTGAG
>NC_051422.1:32881988-32884488 GCF_015228065.2 Penaeus monodon | reverse complement strand
TAACGATACTGCATCTAAGACTAATAATGGTAATGATAACAAGAGAAATGATAATGATAATAAAATTATAAATAATAATTATAATGAAAACGATAATGATAATAATGATGATTATGATAATAATAATAATAATAATAATAATAATAATATTAATAATGATAATATTAATAATAATGATGATGATAATAATAATAATAATAATAATTAATAATAATAATAATAATAATAATAATAATAAAAATATAATAATAATAAATAATAATAGTAATAATAATAATAATGATAATAATAATAATAATAATAATAAAAATAATGATAAGAATTACAGTAAAAGTAATGATAATGATAATAACGTCAGTAATATTAAAATTGATGATGATAATAATGAAAATGTTAATAATGATTATGATGAAAATAATACTAATAATAATGATGATGATGATGATGATGATGATGATGAAAATGATGATGATAATGATAATAATAATGCCAATAATTATAAGGATAGTAATAATGATAATAGTGATAATAATGATAATAATGATAATAATATTGATAATAATGATAATAATAATGTATTATACTAATAATAATGATGATAATGATAATGATAACAGTAACAATGATGATAATTATGATAATAAATATCAGTAATAATATCCGTAATAACGATGATATTAATAATCATGATGATGGTAATAATGATAATGATGATAATAATATTGATAATATTGATGATCATGATAATTTAGATGATAATAAAGATGAAAATAATAATTATTATTATTGTAGCAATATAATAGTAATGATGGTAATAACGATAATGGTGATGATAATAATTACGTTATAATAGTAAAATATTAATATTAATGATGATGGTGATGTTGATGATTATAATGATAATAATGATAATGTTATTAATAATATAAATAATAGTAATAATAATAATAATGATGATAATTACAATAAGAAGTTATTATATTAACACTAGTAAAAATGACATTGAAAATAATAATGATATAATAATACAATAACAATAATATTGATAGCAGTAATGATAATGACAATGTCAACAGAGGTGTAATAATTAGATTGATAAAAATGATGATAATAATAGCTATTATTATTATTATCACTATTATTGCTTTTATTATTATCATTATCATCAGTATCATTATCATCGTTATTATTATCATTATCATTATCATCATTATTATTATCATCATTATTATTATCATTATTATTTTTGCTACTACTACTCAAAAAACAGAGAAAAATGATGAATAAGAGAGATTAGTAATAAAGACTAAAGCGACAGCACATAACAGATAAAAAGGAGAAAAAAGGGAGAAAAAAAATGGACGAGAGAGAGAAAAAATGAACGGGAGAGAGAGAAAAAATTCCCTGAGAGAGAACCCCGTATAAAAAGGCGGAGGATAACACCAATTTGAGCTCGAGAGCCGCCCGCGTATTAGCTCTGATTTGTTCCAGAAAGTGAAAATAGTACGAGTTCACACACGCAGCCAAGGAAAAATGCAGAGCTCTGGCCGCGGCTGAACCATGTTGTTAGGGAGACAGGAAGGAAGGAGGGGAAGGGAGGCAAAGGGAGGGGATTTATATATATATATATATATATATATATATATATATATATATATATATATATAAATATATATATATATATATTTATTTATATATATATATATATGTGTGTGTGTGTGTGTGTGTGTGTGTGTGTGTGTGTGTGTGTGTGTGTGTGTGCGTGTGAGTGCGTGTGTGTGTGTGTGTGTGGTGTGTGGTGTGTGTGTGTGTGTGTGTGTGTGTGTGTGTGTGTGTGTGTGTGTGTGTGTGTGTGTGTGTGTGTGTGTGTGTGTGTGTGTGTGTGTGTGTGTGTGTGTGTGTGTGAATATATATATATATATATATATATATATATATATATATATATATATATATATATATATATACATAAATATATATATATATATATATATATATATATATATATATATATATATATATATATATATATATATATACACACACACACATACGTGTGTGTGTGAATGACTATGCGTGATGTGTGCGTACGTATGTCTGTTTGTATGTATATATGAGTGTGTGTCTGTGTGATTTTATGTGTGCATCTGCAAGGGAGGGAGAGAAAGGCACTGGCGCGGACCAAGAGAAAGGAAGCAGAAAGAGAAAGGGAAAGCGGACACAGCCGACAGACAAACACGCACAGGTAAACAAAGTCTCGCCGAGCAAACGCCAATACGAAAGAAACACAGCGAGTAAAAATAGCAAGAAGGAAGCTCAGTCGCATTCGGTCCAATTAACAGCAGAAATCTCCTTGCATTAATTAATACAGGGTAACATAACACTTAAATAATTAATCACCTTTCATTAGACACAATAAGATACCCTGACTTGTGTCTAGGGGAAAAGGGGAGGGAGGAAGGGGAGGGGAAGGAGAGGAGAGAGAAAGAGGGAAGAGGGA
>NC_051422.1:32852230-32856888 GCF_015228065.2 Penaeus monodon | reverse complement strand
CCCCCCCCTCTCCCCTACCCCCCCCCTCTCCCCCTCTCTCCTCCACCTCCTTCCCTCCCTCTCCCCTACCCCCTCCTTCCCCACCAGCCCTCCCCCCACTCCTTTCCTTCCCTCCTCTCTCCCTCCTCCTTCCCTGCCCCTCCCTCTTCTTCCCTCCCCCTCCCTCTACCCCCCCACCTTCCCTTCCCCCTCCCTTCCTCCCCTTCTTTCCCTCCCCCTCTTTACATCCCTTGCCTCTCCTCTCCTCCTTCCCTGCCTCCCACCCTCCTCCCTCCTCCCTATTCTCCCCCCTCCCTCTGCCTTCCTGCTCTCCCCCTTCCCCTCCCCCACTCTCTTCCTCTATTCCTCCCTCTCCCTCTCCCTCTGTCTTCCAACCCTCGTCCCCTCCCCCTCCCCCTCTTCCTCTCCCTCCCCCTCTCCCCTCTTCCTCTCCCTCCCCCTCTCCCCTCCTCCCCCCCCTCCTACCTAATATCACAGGTTTTGGCGTTCCTCTCCTCTCGCCCCTTGGATCTTCCGCTTACTGAGTCCACAGAAGTCCCTCAATCTTAGTAATGTGCTTCTTGCTCTTGGAGTTTTTTTTCCTTTTTTCTGTATTTTTTATTGCTTCCTCTTTTTTTTTCTTTTTCTTTTTCTCTCTGTTCGTTGTCTTCTCTCTCTCTCTCTCTCTCTCTCTCTCTCTCTCTCTCTCTCTCTCTCTCTCTCTCTCTCTCTCTCTCTCTCTCTCTCTCTCTCTCTCTCTTTTCTCCTTCTCTCTTTCTCCTTTTCAATTCCTCCCCCCCCCCAGACCCCACCTGGCGACATTCAACTCGATTCTCTGAATATCCACAGAAAGAGAATTGGTGAGAACAGAGGAGGTAAGAGGGAAGGAGGGGAAAAGAGGAGAAGGAAGAGTGGAGAGGGAGGGAAAGGAGAGACGAGAAAGAGAGGAGAAAAGAGAGGGGAAGGAGAAGGGGGGGAGAGGGAAAGGGAGAAAAGAGGGAGAGGGGAAAGGCAGGAGGGAGAGAAGAGAAGAGGAGAGAAAAATGAAAGAGCAGAGTCGTTTAAGAACAGGACAACGAGGGACGAAGGGGGAGGAGGGAGGAGGGGGAGGCGAAGGGGAGAGAAGAAAGGAGGGATAAGGACTGATCCGCGAGAGAGGAGGATGGAGAGAAGAGAGTGGATGGAAAGGGAGGAGAAAGGAGGGGAGGTTAGAGAATCTCGATAATCTGAACGGGAAGGAGAAGAGGGAGATGAAGACGAGAGGGGAAGAGGAGGAGGGAGGGAGATGGAGAGCAGAAAGAAGATATAGTGAGTGGAAAGGAGGAGAGGAGATAGTATGAACAGGGAGGAGAAGGGAGAAATGTAAAAGAGGAAGAGGGATGGAGATGAGGAGGGGAAGAGAAACCGATAGACAGCGTTCCCACAAAGCCTCTGAAACAGGACGGGGGGAGGAGGAGGGGAAGGGGAGAGGAGGGGAGGGGGAAAGAGAGTTTACAGGTCCAACATACCTACGGAAACCCATTTTTTTATATTATTCCCTCGCTGCCGGAATCTGCTCCAAAACATCTCGCTATCTCGCGCTGTCTCCGTTATCCAGCGGCGAGACGCAAAGGCCGAGCGGAAGGAGGAGGCATCAGAGGGATGTCTGTTGGCGGATTTTGAACTTTTTTCTTGTTGGTTTCTTGCTGTATTCTTGATTTTACTCTCACTCCTCTTCGTTGCCTCCCTCCTTTGTCTCTCTCTCTCTCTTTCTCTCTCTCTCTCTCTCTCTCTCTCTCTCTCTCTCTCTCTCTCTCTCTCTCTCTCTCTCTATATATATATATATATATATATATATATATACATATATATATACATATATATATATATATATAGTATATATATATATATATATATATATTATATATATATATATATATATATATATATATATATATATATATATTATATATATATATCTCACACACACACACACACACACACACACACACACACACACACACACACACCTTCTCTCTCACTCTCTCTCTCTCTCACACACACACACACACACACACACACACACACACACACACACACACACACACACAACACACACACACACACACACACATACACACTCTCTCTCTCTCTCTCTCTCTCTCATCCTTTTATTTCCCCTCGCCAGGGTTAGGTATTTGTGTAATATGCGGGTCGGGAGAACTGCACAGCTCAATAAACAAGGAAGCTTCTTGGAGGAAAAAATGTGCATATATGATGTATTTTGCAAACATTTCCTTTTATTATTTAGATTTCTCTAGAATATGAAATTTTCAACATTCTTGGTCGTTTTGTACGGCTGCATGTTTGTATTTCCACATTTCCTGTCTTTTTTTCCCACTCATTTCTGTGTCCAGAATATATGGCTTATTATAAGTTTCTTGAAGATTATTTTCATCATAAAGATTCCTGTCCGGAAATATAGCTCGATGTTCTTAAAGATAACTAATTGCTTATCTCTCTCTCTCTCTCTCTCTCTCTCTCTCTCTCTCTCTCTCTCTCTCTCTCTCTCTCTCTCTCTCTCTCTCTCTCTCTCTCTCTCTCTTGGCCCCACAAAACACAACCAGGACAAGGTTCTCAACAAATGCTTTCAAACCACAGCCAATAGGAGTGGAAACAACAGTCTTAACAATAAAACATTTACGTGAAACGAATGTTGTAGGAGTGGATAACATTGCTTTTCGATTCATCAAAGAAAGCTTACCCGCAATTGCATTCTATTTAACTGTCATTATAAACACATCTATAGTCACCGGTACTTACCCATCACTGTGGAAACATGGTATCATAACACCCATCTTCAAATCAGGAGATGCAGATCAATTGAACAATTATCGTCCTATAACTTTACTCCAAGTAATATTTAAAGTGCTAGAAAAAAATGTTGCAAATCAACTATCAACATTCTTAGAATCTAATCACCTTATTTCCGAAACGCAACATGGGTTTAGAAGTAAGTTATCCACTGAAACAGCCTTATTAAAAATCACAAACAATATTTATGATAAAATAAACAAGAATCAAACAAATCTACTCACATTGTGTGATCTCTCAAAAGCATTTGATAGTTTCAGCCATGATATCCTGCTGAACAAAATGAAAAATCATGGAATTGACAACTATTGGTTTAGAAGTAATCAGTCAAAATTCGTAATAATATGTCAACTAAGAAACCAGTCTCTTTCGGAGTCCCACAAGGCTCCATATTAGGCCCGATCTTGTTCACTATATTCATAAACGATCTATCAACCATTGCAAACAACTGCCTACTGGTCTAATATGCCGATGACTCTCAGTTTCTTCACGCTGCCCCTGTAAGCAATCTATATGAATTGACAAGAAATACTCAACAGACTCTTACAGGAGCAAAAATGTATTTTGACAAAAACGGCCTCAAACTAAATCCTGACAAAACTCAATGCATCTTTATAGGCAGTCGGCAAAACAGCCAAAATCCCTTTAAACACAACCATAGAATTTGAAGGCTATCAAATTAAACCAAGCACTTCTGTGAAAAATCTAGGAGTACACATAGACAGATACATGACTTTCGAGACACACATTGACAACACTCACAAAAAGTAATAGGCACGCTGATATACCTAACTCACATGAAAAACAAAATCCCCACTGAGACGAGAATTATTGTTGTACAGTCCCTTGCACTCAGCATCATAAACTACTGTTCCAACGTATGGGGCTCAACCAACAAAACTCAAATACAAAGAGCGCGAAAACTACAAAACTTTCCCGCAAGAGTGGCACTAGGCAACGTAAATAAACATGACCACATAAGCCCACACAAAAAAAATGAAATGGCTAAAAGTTCAACAAAAATGTCAATTTGATACATGTATACTCATTCATAAATTCATAAAGGGCGACTATCCTCATTGGTTAATGCCTCTACAAACAATTGGTAACAAAACAGGCTTCCAAACCAGACAGATTAACTCTCTACACGTAAAAAGATCATACACGGAAACAGGGTCAAGGCAAATGCAAATCCGAGGACCCGAGATCTGGAACAACATACCACAATATATTAGAAACACCTCCAACCTGCTTACTTTCAAAAAGAAATTAAAGGAACATCTTTTAAATTGTCAATGACATCAGGCTTTTAAATGCAATGCAAAATCATGTAACATTATTTCTAATGATGTGAACATCTTATTCTATTTTATTTTATTTTATATCTCTCCTACCATTGTATTTACTATTGTTTCTACTTATTCTGTATTACTGTACGATGTCAGTATCTATGTAAAAAGAAGAACCATTGTAATTAATGGAATAAAGTGGTTTGACTTTGACTTTGACTCTCTCTCTCTCTCTCTCTCTCTCTCTCTCTCTCTCTCTCTCTCTCTCTCTCTCTCTCTCTCTCTCTCTCTCTCTCTCTCCCTCTCTCTCTACTCTCTCTCTCTCTCTCTCTCTCTCTCTCTCTCTCTCTCTCTCTCTCTCTCTCTCTCTCTCTCTCTCTCTCTCTCTCTCTCTCTCTCTCTCTCTATGTGTGTGTGTCTTTCCCACTCTCAATTTCTCTCTGTTTCTCGTTCTCAAATTCTCTCTTTCTCACTTTCTCTCTTTCTCTCTCCGTCTCCCCCTTCCCTCTCTCTCCTTATCTTTAACTTACCGTTATG
>NC_051422.1:32817230-32824730 GCF_015228065.2 Penaeus monodon | reverse complement strand
GGTTACTTAAGGGCTGACAATGACCCCTTGGGGAATGAATAGATGCCGCGAGACGACGCGCCCCTTGATGGATGACATTCGCTCGCGGATGCTGCGGAGTCGATTATCAGAAGTGCCGAGTTGTCGAGACGAAGCCGGACGCATTTGCCTTTACAGCGAGTCAGACGTGAGTTGACCGCTTGAGACGAGAATCAAACGGGACACGTTACGCGTACCTTCAAGGCGAGGTCAGATGCGAGTGGGAAGCATAGGTGGCGAGGCAAATGACGCGACCGTAAGCAAGAAGAGCATCGGCAGAAGGCGTCGAGAAGGCGCGGAAAACCCAGATTGGACATCGAGTGAAGCCTTACGAGATCAAGGGCGTGGCGACGGAGAGACGCTTGGGCGGTAGAGTGTGAAGGAGGAGGCGTAGCCATTACATTGCTGTAAAGAACACATTCATAGAGGGAAGAAAATGCAGAAAACATACGGTTGGAATGATTGAAAAAAAAACGGATGGTCAAGCGAAATTCTAACCCGCAGCATAATCTTTAGACAAATACGAATTATATTTTTACACCACAATACACAAATAGGAATGACAGCAAACTGCGATTTTCGAAAGAGCGACTGCCACACCTCGTTGTTGACATCACACAATCACTAAATGCCCGGATGAGCCACTGGGATGGAAGCTCAGCTGGTTTCGAAAGCAGCCGAATTTGTAGTACAAGATTGTACAGGTTAATGCGTGCCGTGACGCGGATGGAGGACCGGTCGAAGACGTTGGTACCCTCGTGACCTCTTCCTCCTCCTCCTCCTGCCGAGGGGCACATAAGGGCACTGCGCTGTTTCCGGTAGGTTTCCGGAGGGGCGCTGTAATCTCCCAGACAAGGGAAAGCAGACCGGGCCAACTGGTGTCCGAACTGGGCACACTGGTTACACTGACTGTTCATGGCCCTGATCACTGATCTTGTTAGGCGCCATTAGCAACCCGGATTAGCATGCCAAGGGAGCGCCATCTCCCCTTCTGCTCTCCTGTCCTTCGCTCTGTTTCTCTCTTATTTATACCTATCTCTTCTTCCTCCCTTTTTTCACTTTACTTTCCTTTTCCCTTCTGTAATCAATCGTTCGTTATCATATTGTTCTTTTCTTATGTATATTTCATAAACTGCGTGCTCATCGTCTTCCGTGTCCCTATCCACCTCCTTCTTCTCTGGCCTTTTATTCTCTCCTCCTCCCTATGCCGCTTTTCCTCCATTTTGCTTCTTCACTGAAGCCTCTCGCTCGTTTACTCTCAGGCGAATTAGCTACAGACCCCCCCCATCCTCCCTTCCTGCTTCTCCCGTCCCACGTTCCCCCTCCCCCTCCCCCTCCCCATTCACCTATCTCCAATCTTCCTCCATTCTTCCTTTTCCTTTATTCTTCCTCTCACTCTGTTTCTGTCTCTTACTCTAGCTACACCGTCGTTTTTTCCTCGCCTCTCCATCCATCCTTTCCCTTCAATTACCTCTTTCTCCACCTTTTCCTTCTCCTCATCCTCGATCTATCTATTCATCCGTTGCCTCCATTTCTTGTTCCTTCTACTTTACTGCCTCCTCCCTCTTCTGGTCTTCCTCGTCTCCCTTCACCATCTCCTTTTCCTACTTCTTTCCCTTCATTTTCTTCCCTCCCTTCGCATTCTTCCCTCCCCTTCCCTTCCAATTCCTCCTCCTCCATCTCTCCTTCCCATGTACCCTTCTTCCTACTCCTCCTCCTCCTCTCCCTTCACATTTTCCTCTTTCCTTCTTCCTCCTATTCCTCATCTTCCTCTTCTTATCCTCCTCTCGCCTTCTCCCCTTCCCTCCTCCCATTCCTCCTCCACCGCTTCTTCCTTTTCTCCTTCGCCATCCACCCTCGCCCTTCCCCCTTCCTTCCTCCAGCTTCCTTAAGAAGCAGCTCACTTCATCAAGCTCATGATCACGTGATTAACGACTTTTTATTTCCTTTTTTCTGTTTCTTCCTCGTCCTTTTTTCCTCCTTTTTCAGGACAGCAGTTAATCTCTCGTCAATCATTTTCATTTAGCTTCTTCCCTGGGGGGAGAGGGGGGGAGGAGGAGAGGGCGGGAATTAGTTAGGGGAGGGGGAGAGGGAAGGGGGATCCGAGAGGGGAGGTGGAGGGAGAAGGGGGAAAGGGGGGTATTATTATAGATATCAGTATTGTTATCAATATTATCATCATCAGAATCATTATCATTAACGCTTTTGTTATTGTTGTTGTATTGTTGCGCTATAAATACTAGTATGATTATCATTATCATTATCATCATCATTAAGTATTAAAAGTAGTAATTAGTATTAGTGAGGTGGCATAGCTCATTGGCTTTGCAATCGCAAGGTCTAGGGTCAGCGCCCGACCGCCCCTCACAGTCGACTCAGCTGTGAGTACTAACACGCTGACGTCAGCATGTTGGGGTCAAAGTCGGGACGGAAAGTGATTTGCCACCCTACCGCATCATCCGCGGCTTAGTGAACATGTCCAATACTTCCACTTGGATATTGGACCAACTTTGATTGGTATTCGTATGAGCAATGGCATAAGCATTAGTATTGCTATTACTGTAATTATTGTTATCACTGTTGTATTACTTTTAGTATCGGGTTTTTAAAATTCTCCTTATTTTTTGCAACTATTATTTTTACCATTATCTTCGTTATCATTATTTTCACCATTACTGTTATTATTATATCATTTTACAGTTATTACTATTCTTTTATCATTATAGCAGTGATATCATGAAAATGATAACGACAATGATAATAAAAGCCATAGTCATAATAATACTGACAATAAGTGCGTGAACAGTCAAACTGACAGACACAAAAAGAGACTAGGAGAGACATAAAAAAGACGAAAAGAGAAAAAGAAAGTCAGCGATTTCCTCATAACTGGAAATCTTAGCAGGAAGTTAAACCACACAGGAATTTTTCACTCTCATCTTGCTAAATAACTTTGAAACAACTTTTATTTCACTGGGGAGGAAAACAGTCATAATGATAAACACAACGATTATATTATACTGATGAAAATGCGGATGACGATAAAGGTATTGTTAATGATTATGAGATTTGGATATCGATAGCATTAATGATAATGATTAACATGATCGATAAAATTATAATTTTTGTTATTTATAATAGCAATAACATTAATGATAACAAGAATGATGATGGATATATAACAATCCTCCCTGACTGGGCCTCGAACCTAGGTCACCCCGGGTATGAAACCGGAGGGCCAGATGATGATGATGATGATGATGATGATGATGACAACGAAATAATGGTCATCACAACACCGAAATCAACGACGGCATGGAAACGATAACAATGCTAAAGATAATTTGAAACATGAATGATAAAACCAAAATCCCCCTTGCATATTTTGTTCTAGGTTTGAAAATTTAATTCGTAGGCACGTTCGCTAGATCGATAGACTTTCCTGGAGCCAGCATTTCATCGACTCACGTTTACCTCCTTTTTTTATGAAAAGAAAAAAAGGAGGTAAATCTTTTTCCCTCTCTATAGATTGGGATATCTTCAGTTTTTGCATATTTTGCATATTTTATTTCTAATATAATTGGTTTTCTTTTTACTGTCGTTATTATCATATTTTGTTATTGTTATTCTATAATTATCCTTATTATCATTATTATTATCATTATCATTATTGTAATCATTATTGATCAAAATCATTATTATTATCATTATTGTCATTATAATAATTACTGTTATTATCATTATCACCATCGTTATTATTATCATTCTTATTATTAGTACCACCATTATTATTAATATTTTTTGTTATTATTAATGTTCTCATCGTCATTATCATTATTATTATTATCATCATCATCATCATCATCATCATCATCATCATCATCATCATCATTATTATTATTATTATTATTATTATTATCATCATCGGCATCATCAGCAGCATTATCTGAATAATATTTTATTATTGTTATTATCATCATCGTTATTATCATTATTATTGTTGTTGTTGTTGTTGTTGTTGTTGCTGTTATTATTATTATTATTATTACCATCATCATCATTATTATTATTATCATCATCATCATTATCATCACTATTATCACTGCTGCTATTACCTCTCCTAATACTGCGCACTACTGTTACTCCGTCTATTACTTTTAGCACTACTATTACTATTACTACTACTAATACTGCTGCAACTACCACCACCATTATTTACTACTGCTGATGATGATGATCATGCGAATATTACTACTGCTACTACTACTACTACTACTACTACTACTACTACTACTACTACTACTACTACTACTACTACTTCTGTTGTCGTTATTATCATCATAATTATTTTCATTACCATTATTAATATCACTGTTTGTCTTTCTTTTACTACTGACATTTGCATTACAATTATCAATATTACTTATTGTATTAGCCTCATCAGCGTTATTGTCAGTATTAACATATTTGAAATTACTATCATTGCAATAGCGTTGAGTCTCAGCGGGGGAGGGGAAGGTAGAAGGAAGGGGTAGGGGTTGGAGTGGTGGGGGATGAAGAGGCGTGAATTGCGTGAGAATCAATTGATATTTAAAGAAAAAAAAAATAATGGTAAACGACAGTGTTCACCTGGTCTACATATCTGCTATTCTCTCTCTCGTTCTCTCTCTCTCTCTCTCTCTCTCTCTCTCACTCTCTCTCTCTCTCTCTCTCTCTCTCTCTCTCTCTCTCTCTCTCTCTCTCTCTCTCTCTCTCTCTCTCTCTCTCTCTCTCTCATGCCTTTTATCTTCTTTATCTCGTTAACTCGAATACAGAATTCTCTACTGCTCATGACGCCGCCTTTGTTGTTATCCATTGAGGTCCTTTCATCCCATTGGATTTTTTTTTTTTTTGTAATCAGATGAAGGACTGAGTACTAACACGGGCGCCGGATGGGCAAAAATGCGGTAATTGGAGAGATAGCGAACACAATACACAGTTACACTCGCCTTGTTCGAACTCTGAGCCGACTAATGCAATGGAACAGGCTTTTACTTTCCTGTTGCCCTCTCTGTCTGCCCGGCTGTTTGCCTGTCTCTCTCCCCTACCACTGTTCTCTCTCTCTCTTTCTCCTTTGGTTTTCTCTTTCTTTTCTCTCTTCTCTCTCTCTCTCTCTCTCTCTCTCTCTCTCTCTCTCTCTCTCTCTCTCTCTCTCTCTCTCTCTCTTCCTTTCTACTCCTCCCCCTCTCTTTCTCCTTGTTTCCCTTTCTCCTTATCTCCCCCTCGCCCCTCCCCCTCCCCCTCTCTCCCTTTCCTTTCCCTTTCTCCCCCTCCCTCTCCCTCCCTCTCCCTCCCTCTCCCCCACCACTCCCTCCTCCTTCAACCTTGTCCTGACGCCTTAACCTCCGTGGATGCCAGATGTTAAATAAACCTCCATTTTTCCTCGCGCAGAAACTCAATAAGCAGATACTAAGTGAGCGTCGCACGTTTAACGCCTGTATGCTGATAAGTCTTTAACAAATAGCAGAGATAAGAGAAAGTTTACACCCAATATATCGAATGTCTACGCCCCCCCCTCCATCTTCCCCCTCCCCCCCATCGCGTCCCCATTCATACCTACCCCGACCTGGGCGCTGCGAGAGACCCCTTATTTTCCCATTTCCCTGTTCCCTTATCTCTTCCATCCCTACCCTCTCTAATTCCCCCTTCCCCTTCTCCTTCGTTCCTTCCTATCTTTCCTCTCTGTCATCTATTCCGTTTCTTCTATCTTCTTACCTCCTCATACGCCTCCCCCCCCCCACCATCTTTCCAATCCTCTCCCCCATTCCACCCCTCTTCTCCTCCCCCTTTTCTATCCTCCCATTCCGCCTTCGCAATCTCCCTTTCCCTCTCCCTTTTAACCCCCGCCCACTCCACCCACTCGCTCACCTCCCACACCCTCTCCCCCCTCCTTCATCCCAAGCCACATCCCTCCCTCTCCTTTCCCTCTCCCTCTCTATATATGGCCTATCCATCACCACGTCTTCTCTCTCACGTCTTAGCCCCCAGTATTCGCTACCTCCCCCCCCCCCACTCCCCCACCGCGATCCACTTCCTCACCCTCCATTTAACCCCCCCCCCCCTCACCCTCCTCTTATACCCAACTACCTTGTCCCTCACCCTAACCCTCACCCTTTTCCCCACATCGCTCCTCCCACCTCCTCATCCTCCCCATTGCCCCCACCCTCCTCCAACATCCCCCACCCACTCCCTCCCCCGCCCCCGCCCCCTCGCCCGCCCGCCCGCCAGCCCTGATTTACGTCAACCGCGCTGTGACGTCATGCGTGCGGTCGGGAGCACGTCAGAAGTTCGGGTTTTCGCATCCTGTACAACACCGTTTTATTAGCATCTTCGGCTCGAGCTTCATAGCCATTAGGGCTGTTTGTCAACTTCCAGAGCGACTGGGGAGGAGGAGGCTGGTCTCGCGCCCACGACTGCCGTCGCCCCTTCGGAGTCTTCTCTCTCATTGCTACGGTTGTTATCGCTTTTCTTTCTTTCTTTCTTTCTTTCTTTCTTTCTTTCTTTCTTTCTTTCTTTCTTTCCCCGCCTTCTCAGATTTGCATTTATTTCTCTTCCTCTTCAGATTTTTTCCCTCTCTCTCTTTTCTTGTCCTTCTGTATTTATTCTATTTCCATTCTTCCTTTTCTCCTGCTTACTTCTATTCCTATTCTGCTTTTCTTTTTTCCTTGATTTTACTTCTTTTTCTCCGCCTTCGTCTTCTTTCTCCAGTGTCCTTCATTTCTTCTTCTTCTTCGTCTTTTCCTTTTCTTCTTCAATTTTCGTCTTCACCATAATCGGCCTCCCCCTTTCCTTTCTCTTCTATTTTTTCACCTTTTTCTTTCCATTTCTCTTCCTCTTACTGTTATCAGCTACTGTTGTCTTTATGACCATCTTCGTCCCTAAAACGAAACGCAGAACTAAAAACTGCTAAGGAACTACTACCACATCTTCCAGATTATTCGGCAGATGAAATAAATAACGAAAAAATAACGTCACGAGAGACATAATTACGACACGGCTAATAGTATCACAACTCCGGCGACACATCAAAGTCAACTCTTCCCTCGAGTTCAAATTGGTACACCAGACTATTTGCTTCCTTTGAACCAACACTCAGCATTCAGAAGGCAATATCGTAATACGCAGTTACATTATGTATTCATTATATAGAATGTTAGAGCTCATCACCATTACATTACAGACGCACAGGAGCTTAGATAACACCGTGATAATTCCAGTAGGGACAATTATATTAGGAATCCGTAGCTCCGAATATCATGTTCCCTTTGCAGTTACATCACTCATCATTCGCTTTTACTTTCGGAACGTTTTTTTGATGCAGTGTCGCCGTGGCTGATCTCCAAGTCAGTGACCTTAGGACAAATCTCATCGTTATCCTTTGCTGCTGATCTTCGTGAAATCAGAAATAGAAAATGCGGATTGTGCTGAATGAATAACGTAATC
>NC_051422.1:32791581-32799630 GCF_015228065.2 Penaeus monodon | reverse complement strand
TTTTTTCCCAAAATCTCCCCCCCTTATCCTTTCCCCTTTTCTCCCCCATTGCTCCTCTTCCTCACCCTCCATCTCTCCATCCCTGCTCTCCCCAGCTTTCGCTACTAGCCGACGCGTCTGTGATGGCGAACTAAACTTTTATATGACTCATGTAGATTGAGGAATGATTTGCATAATGGCACGTACTTACATTTTCGTGTGTGTGTCAGGAATAAAAAGTGGCGGACGATTCCTTTTTTTTCATATAATAACTTTTCTCTCTCTGCAGAACATAGTTGTGATTTCGATTTGACTTTTGATGAAAATGAGAACGAACGAGGGCGAGAATATATGCTTATTGACTTACGATTATCTCTAGGATGTTCTAGAATCAATAATGTTTTCATATAATGATGATGATTATGGTGATCGTGGTCAGTAATAGTAATGCTAGCAAGGGAGACAATAATGATAATGATAAGAATAATGATAGTAATAGTAATAACAATAATGATACAGATAATAATAATGATAATAACAATAGTGATACTTATAATGATATGATAATGATAACAATAATGATGATAATGATTATAGTAATAATGACAACGATAACAATACTAATAATAAATATAATAAAGAAATAATGATAATAATGATAATGGTAATTTTAAAAATAAAGATAGAATGATAATAATGATGTAAATAAGCATAGTTCGTGTTCAGAAGGAATGGTAATATATGGAAGGGCCAGAAAGAGAGGGGTAAGAAATAAAGGCAGAAGCAAGGGAGAGATATGAAAGAAGAAGGGAACAGGGAAGAAGAGAATGAAACAGAAAAAAATGACAGAACGTATGAGCAGTGTAGGCAGGGAAATGTCACATCATCCTTATACTAGGGTAGAAAAAGAGAAAAGAAAAGACTAGGATAAAAAGTAAGAGAAGTGAAAAGCGAAGAAAGAAGAATGAATCGCAATAAGAAGACAAGATGAGAGAGAAATAAAGAAAACAGAAGGGAAAGAAAAGAGAAAAGTTATGTACGAAAGATAAGACCACCGCCTCTCCACACGGAGCTGGTGCGTAGAATGGCGCGGTTGATCACATAATAGCACGGAGTATATTACAGGAACGGGAGGAGCCGCATCTCTACGGAGATACACACTTTTTCAAAAAGGGCTCCTATCGACGCCCTCGCTCATTTCCACTCCGCGCTGGTCCTATCTCCGCCGCCGTTTCTCAACTATCTCGCTTTAATTCACCAGGGGCAGTGTTTCTCTCACCTCTTCTGCTCCTCGTTATCCCTTCCGCTTGCTGTCGGTTCCCCATCCTATAGTATTTTTTGTTTTTTTCTTTGTGTATTTTTCTTTGTACGTCGTGTCCGTTGTCTCTGTATTGTCAGTATATACTGCACCTATCAACTCTCTTCATCTCCGATGGTTTAATATATCCTCGGTACCCTCATAGAGGCACCTCGTTGTCTTTTGATGATTCCAAGTATTGTTATGCTATGGATGTATTATTTATATCACACGTAAAGATTATGTATATATAACTGTTTATTAATGTGGTGCTTGCCTGCCACATCATGAATAATACATTGATAGCGGTATCACTATTTGAAATTAGGATAAGTGTGTCTTGCGTTAGAAGGCATTCTGCAAACTTTTCAAACATAATAAAAATATGAAAGAAAAAAAAAATGCACCGAAAGGACAATTGTGGGTGCACATATAATTGAAATCAAGTTATGCACTGAAACTATATGGTGTGGAAAGTTTTAATGCGTTCGTTCAAGTCCCTTTTACTTACTCCTACTGATGTTGGCACGACCACCCACCCGTTTGCTTTAGCTTTTGATGTTCCTTCGCTCATCTGGGAATGGAATTATGTTTTTTTATTCCTTGACGCATGAAGTCTGTAGACGTGAAAGCAAATATCTCGAACTTTTAATACAACCAGAGAAATCTTGACTAAACTTCATAACATCATTTGATTACTTTCGTGCCACTATTCTTGTCCGTATACATGATTGTGTTGATTTGTCTTTGATTTACTATTCGGATATATTATATATAGATAGTATATATATAATATGATATATATATATATTATAGTATATATATGTATATATATATATTTTATATATTTATATTTTATTCTTTGTAGGCATTTGTTAACACACAATGGTCCTGATCTTTTAGCACACTTGAATAATCATGATTCCTGAATTGTGCTGGAACATTCTCTCTCACTTACTCAATCAAAACTTGGTCTCATAACAGGTAATTGTCACATTCGTTGCCTGAGGCTAAGTGTGATATGTGGGCGCAATCTGTAGCCCCATATAGTGGGGTTTCCTCCCTCTCTTCGCATCACTGATTGTAATCCAAGGGAATGTCAACGAGTCCGATGAAGCTGTCTGTACCAATGCTGCTGCCGGGTTGCAGGAACGACTCTAAATTAATGAATGACTGCCTCTTGGCTCCAGCCAGTTTTATCTTAGAGAGTTTCTCCCGTTTGGCATTTAGGATAGTCACTTGACCCCTGGAACCCTGGTAGTCGAGTGTATACCTACTGTAAGCAGACTGGGGATCTATATAAATGTTATATATATATATATTAAGATATAATAATTATATAGTTATATATATATATATATATAATATAATATGTTGTGTGTAGTGTTGTGTGTGTGTAGTGATTTCTGTGTGTGTGCGCGTGCGATGTGTGTGTGTGTGTGTGTGTGTGTGTGTGTGTGTGTGGTTTGTTGTGTGTGCATAGAAACATCATATACTCAGTATATAAATTATCACTATATATTATATAATTATATAAAATATATATATGATATATATATATATATGCCACATATAATATGATATATGCTAGAAATATATTATATATATATATATATTAATCATATATCTATATAGATCGTATATATTCTGTATTATAATGAACACACAACACACACACACCAACACACAAACACACACAACACCACACACACTCACTACACACCACACAACAAAACGCACAACACACACACACACACACACACAACACACACCACACACGAACACAACACACATATTATAGTAATAATTGTAATATTATATACTATATATATATATATTAATTATAATATATAAATAATGTAATGTTATATATATATGTATTTATATATATATATAAATATATATATATATATATATATATATCTTTTATATATATACACGCACGACTACATTTATCTATCTATATTTTATAATATCTAGTATATATTATATAATATATATAATATAAATACTATATTATATATATAATAATTATATTAATATATATATATATCTAATAGTATTATATAGTATATATAGATATATATATATATATTATATATATATTTGTGTGTGATATGTGTGTGTGTGTAGTGTGTGTGTGTGTGTGTAGTTGTGTGTAGGGCGAGGGTGTGTGTGTGTGTACTGTGGTGTGGGTGTGTGTGTAGTGTGTGTGTGGTGTGTGTGTGTGTCCTGTGTGTTTGTCTGTGTGTAGTGTGTGTGTTTGTGTGCATGTTATGTATGGATGTTTGTTTTGTATGATCTGTCGTGTGTAGCATAACGCTATCTGTATTTATGTGCACGTATACCAAACAACCACACACCACACACACCACCCACACACACACCACACACACACACCTACACACACACACACCACGACACACACACAAAACACATGTATATGATATATATAATATATATATATATTAAATATATATATCATATATTATTAATATCTATAATAATATATATATATATATAAATATATATAGAATATTTATATGTTAATTCAAGTGTGTCTCTCTATATGAGTAAGTAGAGTAATGTATAAAGCCAGCGCGAGCCGGCAAGAGAGGTTAGAATCGAATGGGAAGCAATTTTGAGAACGATAAAACTTGAATACAAATGATCATCATGCATCAATTTACTGCGAGATGCTAACCCGTACTCGTCACAACACCCCGGGCGAGCACACGGCCTATGGTGAGGGAGGGGGAGAGAGGGGAGGAAAAGGGGAAAGGGAGAAAAGAGGGTAAGGAAAAGGGGAGGACAGAGATCGGGAAGGGAGAAATAGGAGGAAAAGAGAGGGGGGAAGGGAGAAAGGATAAAGAAGAATTAGGGATTGGAGAAAGAGCAGACATATGAGGGAGAAGAGACGGGAGGAGAAGAGGGGAGAAACGAAAGCAAGGAAGTGAAGAAAGAAAAGAAGAGAGAATAGAAAATAAGTGTGTAAGGTAAGGGAAAGGGAGAGAGGCGGGCGTGAAAGAGATATGTAAGGGGGATATGACGTAAAGGAACAGAAGGCGGAATATAAGAACAGGAGTCAACCACGAGCTAAGAGGAGAAAAAGCAGATATTGTGGATAGAGGAATGGAGAAATAAGGAGGGAAGGAAGGAGGAAAACCGATACCGAATGATTTGAGCATTGTATAGCGTCAGTTTGAGTGATGACAAGAAAAGCGCCTTACTAAAATAAGGGCAGATACTACCACATGAAGACACAATCTATAAAGAACAGCGAACATAAGATACATCTCACAACGGACTAAATCATGGGGGGGGGACACAAATAAGTGCAGTGGATATAAACCAGACTCACACCACAACCACACCCCCACACACACACACACAATCACACACTTGTAACCGCCAAAGATTCTCTGACATGATGGATGACAAGGGTTCTGATGATGACTATGATGGTGCCAGGTGGATGGGGGAGCCTCCCTAGGGCAACGTGGTCAACCCTCTTTGTTATGGGATGATACCTGAGAGAAGCAACGCAGCCCTCTCGTTAGCCACCCTGCAGGCGTGTTATTGAAACCAGGGGTTGTTTGTCCCGTGATTTATGTCGGCCGATTTGTATTTTTAGATTTTTTTTTGTGGTGTCGATTGTCCAAGTCCTTTAAGGGGCGTGCACATTTATAGATGTAGATTTGGGTTTTGTTTATGTGTGTAGGTGTGTCTAGGTATGTTGTAGGTATTGGTTTGTGTTTGTGGTGATGTGTGTGTGTGTGTGTGTGTGATGTGTTGCATGTGTGTGTGTGTGTGTGTTGTGAATGTGTGTGTTGTTGTGTGAATTGTGTGTGCGTGTGTGATAGAATGTGTGTGTGTGGTGTGTGTGTGTGGTGTGTGTGATGTGTGTGTGTGTGTGTGTGATGTGTGTGCTGTGTATCTGTCGTATATCTTCCGATTTGATACAGTGGTGTTCATTACTGAGTCCTTATAATTTCTACTTATTTTCTTACCTCGTAGATTAAAGCTTCATTATCGACTGTCCATCCTCTCACCATCTACTTCTGATCTCTTCCTATACAGAAAGCTCCATTTGTTGTCTTATCACACCTCCCCCTCCCTTCGCAATTCCATTTTTCGTCTCCATATCGATTTCAATCTCTCTTTTCCTTCATCTCCCCTCCTATCCTTTTCTCCTCCATAGTGTCTCTTTATATCTCTCTTCTCTCCATCATTCATTCTCATTTCCTCAAACATAAGACTTTACATCTTGCCTGTCCCTTTGTGTTTTTTTCGCTACATTTTTCTTTATCCTCTTTTTTCCTCCTACCTCCTCCAACCCCATCGTCTACTTCCTTCTCTTCGTCATTCTTCTCCCTTCTCCTTCTCTCTCTCTCTCTCTCTCATCAAAAATCATCTCTCTCTCTCTCTCTATCATCCTTCTCTCTCACTCTCTCTATCTCTCTCCTCTCATTCTTCGTCCCTCTTCCCCCACGCACATCCCTCTCTCTCTCACCTCTTGTCTCTCTTACCTTTCCTTCCTCTTCCTCTCTCTCTCTCTCTTTCTCTCCTTTTTTCCGTATTCCCGCCTCGATACATCTCCCGTGATCCGTCAAACTTGGAGTAAATTGAATCTTGCCACTTGAGCCTCTTTTCGACTTTTTTTCCATGGGATTTTGAGGCCCGTGTTTGGACGGTTGCACGCGTCACTGTGCTGGTTTATCCTTTGATTATTTCGAAGTGTTTTGGCGTATACGCTGTACGTTGTCCATTCACACATCTCCACTTGCGGAAACCCACACCCACACACACACACAGCGACACACACAAACACACACACACACACACACACAACACACACACACACCACACACACACAACACATGCATACACAACACACACACCACACTACACCACCGCCACACACACACACCATGCTACAACAGACGACTCCTCCATTCCCCACCTATGCGAACGTACAGTGCGTACCTGCTGTGATGATTCAAAAATTGTTTATGCAGACACAACTGTTCTATAGCATACATTTTACTTTTTTCTGAAAGGAATTTTCAATAGATGAAGTATTTATAAAAAAGCTATTTTCGGAAATACCATCACTGAGTAGCCATTTCTATGTTTATACTTTCTCGTTTAAAATATAAAAATTACATAGATATATTTTTTTAAATATAAACTATATATACCACCTATGTACATGATGAGAAATTAATGAATTACTTCTACTCTGACACAATTTGTTTGTAAGTAAGACGCATTCAGCGTTATTATTTTCGCCAACATATTATTCCAAATATTAGTAAAAGTTACACATGAAATAAAACTGCTGACGTAGCTTAGTGTGAGTGATAAAACGACCAGCTTGAGACGATGGCTAAAAGTATTTACTTACTACTTGTAATATTTATCAGATGTTAGTTTCAAGATTTCCACCTAGGTCTTGTCCTTTCGTGTATTTGCTGCATCTCGGTCCAGAACTCAGGCTCAGGCTCAGTCAAGGGGATGGTAAATATAATCTTTATGTTTTCAGTGCTTGATGCCAATTGAATTATTCAGACTGACACGATCTGCAGTGATTCATGCGAAGAAATTATATTTAGACAACATAATCGTAACTCTCTTTTGTAATAGGGACGCAGAAATGCAGGCACATACAATGCGTCACTGATATTTGGTACAAATCCTAACATGCACAATAAGATAGTGATATCGTATTGTATGTCCGAAAAGATTAATAACATAGACACTATGTAAACAACAATTTATCTATATTATCATTTCCTAGATGTCACATATATTTTCACAAAAAAATAAATATATATGTGTAAATTCAATCTCTAATACAACATATACCGTACACACACTTACACTCAACGCCTGGTCCACAACACCACAACACATGTCACCAGGGGGACCTGCCCTCGCTAACTTCATGCACTGGCTTAAAGCTGACCTAGCAAGTTAGCACGCTCTCACAACCACTCTCGTCCTGCTTGCCTCTGCCTGCCTCTCCCTGCGTGTTTTTGAGGTGGTGAATCTGTAACTTTATCGTACTGTTTGAAAGTTGTTTATTGAAAGCTCCCCTTTTCCAGTATTGCTTCGTTTTTACAGTGTTTTTATCGAAATACTCCCGTCTTGTTATTATGTTATTTTTTCTACACGCTTTTTTACTTACATTTGTATTAATAAGTATCCCGGATGTTTTATAGCATGAATAATAAGATAAAAGAAGACAGGTGTTATAATGGATGGATCTATACCCAGCGGATTTGATAGATGACGTGTTTTAAACGATTCCTGTATATACATTCTTATATTGTTTTTTTCCAATTGCAACTGTTTAAACAGGAAAAATGTTATAAGAAACGAAAAGGAAAAACTACAACTGTGATGGTTTTGAATTGTGTAAGCTACTCTTCGTAAATTGGACTTTTATATAATAGGCGAAAAATGTTTTTTTTAAGCTAAACAAACATACACATATATAAGAAGCCAGAAGAAACTATATGATACTACGTATAACATCTACCTATACCACTTAATATTACGGTACACGTGATTATTTGATTATGTGCACAATGAATATTTAATCAAACACAACACGACAGAACACAAACATGAAACATACACACAGACCTGTATATATACATACATACATACATGCTCCATGTTATATATATTTATATATTTATTAATATACAACAAACATATATATTAATCTACTCTATATTATATATATATATATATATATATATATA
>NC_051422.1:32774081-32789081 GCF_015228065.2 Penaeus monodon | reverse complement strand
ATTATAATATTATATATATTTATATATATATGATATTATACTATATAATATATATTTATATATAGATTTATATAATATATAATAATATTATATTGTATGATATATAAAGTACGCACACACACACACTTATATATACATATATTATATTATAAGATATAAATATATATCATATTATTATATATATATATATATTATATATAATATATATATATCTATATATTTATTAATATATATATAATTATATACGTATATATATATTATATATATATATATATATTATATATATATGTGTGTGGATGTGTGTGTGTGGTGTGATTTGTGAGGTGTGTGTGTGTGATGTGTGATGTGTGTGTGTGTGTGTGTGTGTGTGTGTGTCTTTATATATACTGTTGTGTGTGCAGTGTGGTGTAAATGTATGTATGTGTACTCGTATGTGTGGTGTACGCCTATAACGTTTTAGAAGTAGATTAGCGACCTGCTGGTGATACTTATTTTAGTCAGATTTGACAGTATGGTGACGTATAATTTAATTGAGGACCTCGAAATCACCCGACATGCTACTGACGTTTCGCCAGTCATCTCCAACGCCCTCCAGGCGCCGCATAAGCCTACACAATGGCAGGGACGTCAATTGGGGGGTGGGGGATTGGTGAGGTACCCCCCCCCCCCACCATGTCTCAGACTGTTTTCCACCCCAAGGTCTGGCTTGCCCCCCCCTGACCAACAATTTTAAAAATACATTTATTACAGGCACATATATATCCGGCTATAGCTAAAATGCTATAGGATTGCTAATTTTTCCTTTTTTTTTCTTCGCTTCGCTCGCCTGCCCCCTTTCCTCTCCCCCCCCCCAAGAAACTGGAAGGACATAAGCAAGAATGCAAGACAAAAGAAGATTTTTCCCGTTTTTTGCTTCCCTTCCTTTATCTTAGATAGTGACGCTCTTTACGACTCATTTCATTGAAAAAAATCACGAAATCTATATGTGTACGTACCGTTGTAGGTGCATGCATGCTTGTGTACGTGTGGGATTCGTCTTTCGAACATTTATTGTTACTCTGGAAGTGTTAAGCTACGAGACTCTAAAGTGATTACATATTCCATGCGCCGTCACCCCTTCCTTGGCCATATACTCCAAGCGGAAGATCTCCTTAACACGCTCTGATCATCATTTGCCTTCAGGGTTTCAATCGTCACGCACGTTCCCTTGTCTCTACCAATGCTCGTAAACAGAATAAACAGTACGTGAGTCCTGTCTGCGCCTGAAATTGCCTACCGGGCACGTCCTTACCACAGACTCAGTATATAATCTCCTGAAGCCTCAGTGAAGCCTCTACTAGTATCGCCGTCTCTCTGTAATCCCTACTGTTTCCCCTCCTGTGATACCAAGGCTTTCCGAAGATCTCCTACGGCCAACCACAACGCAAACCCCTGCCATGGTCCCTTCCGCCATTGTGAAAGCCCCCGTGTCTCTCTTTAAATAATCACCTCCCCCTCCCCGGCTGCCTCTGTATCCCAGGGCCCAGCGGATTGTCCTCACCGCGATTAACGACAAATGATTTATTCTTCTGTAGCCGGGATTGTGACGCTCCCGCCGCCATTTTTGTCAGTGGCGGCCGATACAGGCTCGTCGCGCGACGGTTGTCGCCGTTCCGTATCCGCACCGCCGTAGAGACCGTTTTCGCCTAATTACCCTCGCTGTTGAGCCCTCCTTGCGAAGAATCATGGAGATACTTGTTTATTGATCACATTATTATCTATTTTTAAGATCACATAACATTAGGTCTTTGGCTGCAGGAATGATAAGGCCCTATTCAGGGATGGTCAGTGGAGTTGTCCGGCCGTTTCGGCCAAGAGGGCAATGACAGGGAAATAGTACACAAGTGCGGTGTGTCAGGGGGCGGGGTTTGAGGGAAGAGATAGGATAGATAGAGAGAGAGAGGTAGAAAGATGAATATCGAGACGAGAGAGAAGAGGTGAATAAGAGATGAAGGGGGATATATATATATATATATATAATAAGTATATATATATATTATATATATATTAGGAGAGAGAAGAGAGGAAGAGAGAGAGATAGGAGAGAGAGAGAGTAGATGATAGAGAGAGTTGTAGGTAGGTATATGGTATATAACATAGTTATACATAAGAGACAGGATAGTACGAACGGGCAAAATACAACAGACAGAAAGACTGCAGACAAATAGATGGTATATATAATATCATATATATATATACGCATATAAATATTTATATATATACTATATATTATATATATATATATATGAATTACTCATTTGTATAATATATAATATATATATATATTATTGGATTGAGATAGATAGATAGAGAGAGAGAGAGGATAGAGAGAAAAATAATAGGATAGATAGATAATAGATAGACGATAGATAGATATAAACAATCGAATAGATATATCAGATCACTGATTGGTATATACAAACAGATATATACAACAGACAAGTCTGAATCCTATCATGGTTCTCAATACATGAAAAAATTTTGAGGAAAACAATTACAGTGTTTTACAATTATTTTTTTATGTCCCCCTTGGTATTTAAATTCTATGTACCTATTGTATGAGTAACATGTATCACAATAGCATTCATTATTATAATTTATCATTATCATTTCTCACCATGTGTTTTTGATAATAGTAATGATACCGAATATTACTACTACTACTACTATTAATAAATGGTAAATAATAATGATAGATAATATCGTTTTTTGTTTGGTATTGCTATTATTATACAATGCTTCTTCTTCTTCCTTCTTCTTCTTCTTATTATTAATTATTAATTATTTATATTATTGTTATTATTATTTTTATTATTACTAATTTTATTATTATTATTATTATTATTATTATTATTATCATTTTATTGCTGTTGCTGGATGAGAATGATTATCATTAATTATTATTGTTATCATTATTATTATTATCTATCATTATTATTATTCTGATTATTATTATATTATTATTATTTTTTATCCATATATACAGTTTTTATTATTATTATATTATTATTCTTATCACGTTATTATTATATATTATCAGATATTTCATTGTTCTTATTATGCTATTATCCTTATTCTTATCATTATTTCTTTATTATCTTATTCCTTATTTTCTTATTACTATTGTTACGTTTATTTTTATTATTTTACTATCATCATAATTATCGTCATCTTATCATTATCATCATTACTTCCTTAGTTGTTTATTGAATCATATTATCATCAATCAATTATATTATCATCATTACACTGCCATCATTATTACTATCAATGTGCTAATTGAATGCCATAATTATCTGTATCATTACAATCTTTAAATTATTGTCATTAATCATTATTACTGATAATTATTGTCATTATTATATATAATGTGATATATTATAAATGTCACTAGTAATACTACTATGTTTAATTTATTATATTTGTTATCATTAGCTATCATAATTTCTTTGTTTTTTTATTTTATCATTATCTCATCTCTTATCATTATTGATATTATTATTATTATTATTATTATTAATTATAATAATATTATCATAATTATTGATAATTATTATTATCAATTTTTTATCATTATTATCTATTAGTGCTATTATTACTCATTGATATTATTATTGTAGTTATTATCATTATTATTATTATCTTGGTTATTATTATCTCTTCATCATCATTATTTTTATTAATCATTAAGTCAATTATATTATATTATTTTATCATCTATAATGATAGTGATAATATATAATAGTAAGGAATGATGCTATGATAGCAATAATGTGAATAAGTACTATCAGAGACCAGCTGTAATAATAATATGATAATAAACAACTATAATAGATAGTAATAATAACTAAACAATTTCTTCGTCCTAATCATTACTGTCGTTTATCATAATCACTATGATCATTGTTATTATTGTTGATCATATCTCTTCTTATCATTATCATACATTATTGTTCTCATATCATTACTGTTATCTCAATCATTATTATTCATATCATCATTATTATATTGTTACTGTTAGTATTATCATAAGTATTATTTTGTACCTAAGTTTAGAAACAACCAGAACCTCCAATTCAAAGCTAATATCTAGAGCGCTGTCCGCGCTCTCCAACAGCTTATTACGGGGAACCAATAATGACGTAGACAGATACGATACGTTAGAGGGACTCGGGGGCGATACAAGGAGGATTGAATTCGATTACGCGTAAGCGTCGCTGATCGCTGTTATTGTTTCCCTGATAATGCTAAAATAGAGTGTCCAAATCCTCTTACCCGGGGGCGGAGGGCGGATCACGCGGCTAAGGATAGTGCGACTGATAACTTTTTATATCTTATTCTTTTTTTATAGCTTCCATCTCCTTTTTTTTGCGTTAGTTTGAGGTCTATGTACGTGATCTGTACGCGGGTGTATATGTGTTTTGTTTGTTTCTTGATATCTGTTCCTGACCTAATGTAGGGGGGGAGGACATTCCTACAGTATACCACACAACACACACACCACCACCACCACACACACACACACACACACACACACCACACATCACACACCACCAACACCACACCACATATTATATAAAATATATATATATTATATATTATATATTTATATATATATATATATAATATATATATGTATAATATATATATATATATAGTAGATATATATATAATACTATATATATATATATACATATATTATTATATAATATCCTATAAATATATAGAGCCGCGGTGGAACGAGTGGTTAGAAGCATCGGACTCAAGACTGTCACCGACGGCTAATCTGAGTTCGAGGTTCGAGTCACACGGCCGGCGGCGGTTGTTCCCTCCCAAGATTGGGCAATGACTTCACCTCGCTTGCTTACACCTAGCCCTGGCTGGACCAAGGTCGTGCTGGTCCCAAGTCCCGAATAAATAAAGAGAATTATTACCTAAAAAGTAACAACACCGGCACTCGCCGTGGAAAGGAACTGGGGGACCCTACCAACAGTATCACTCCAGAGCAACACAACATGAAACTACAATTAGTTCATGCTGCGACCACGGACGGCTACAGACATGGACCCTACCGTTAAAAAAAAACAAATAAAAAAAAAAAAAAAAAAAAAAAAAAAAAAAAAAAATCATATACACACACACATATATACACACACATATATATACGATCATAATAGGTTATCTATATATATAATATATACATACCTATATATATATAATATATATAGATATAGATATCAATAATATTATATTACTAACATATAAATATTATATATACTATAATACATATATCATATACACACACACATATAATATGCATGTAATATTGCCAATATTACATATATATATATATATATATATATATATACTATTATAGTATATATATATACATATAATATATATATATATTATATGTCCCCATTCTACCCCTCACCTCTCTCCCCTTCCCCCTCCACCAATCCATCTCCTCTTCCCGCCCTCAGCCTCGCTCCCCTTCCCCTACACCTCTCCCCTTCCCCCCTCACCGCTCTCTCTCTCCTAATCTGACCTCGTCCCCTTCCCCCTCACCTCTCTCCCCTTCCCCTCCCTTCCCTCCGCTTCCCTCCTCACCTCATCTCCCTTCCCCCCTCACCTCCTCGCCCCTTTCCCACCCTCACCTCTCTCCCCTTCCCCCTCACCTCATCTCCCCTTCCCCCCTCACCTCTCTCCCTTCCCCCTCACGCATCTATTCACTAACCCCTATGCCCCCCTCACCTCTCTCCGCTTGCCCGCCTCGACCTCTCTCCCCTTCCCCCTCACCTCTACTCCCCTTGCCCTCCTCCACCATCTCTCCACCTTCCCCCTCACACGTCTTCTCGCCTTTCCCCCTCCCTCTCTCCCCTTCCCCCTCCACTCTCTCCCCTTCCCCTCACTCTCTCCCCTTCCCCCCCTCGCACTCGACTACCCCTATACCCCCGCACCTCTCTCCCTCACCCTTCCCCCTCACCTCTCTCCCATTCCCCCCTCACACTCTCTCCTTCCACCCTCACCATCTCTCCTCTTCCCCCCTCACCTCTCTCCCCTTACCCCCCTCACCTCTCTCCCCCTTCCCCCTCCACCTCTCTCCCATTCCCCTCACCTCTCTCCTCTTCCCCTTCACCTCTCTCCCTTCCCCCTCAACTGCTCTACTCAGTCCCCTTTGTCCCCCTCACCTCTCTCTCTCTCCCCTTCCCCCTCTCCTCTCTCCCTTTGCCCCACTCACCTCTCGCCCCCTTCCCCCTTCACCTCTCATCCCCTTCCCCTCACCTCTCTCCTCCCTTCCTGTTCCCCCCCTCCCTCTCTCCTCTTCCCGCCCTCACATCTCTCCCCTTCCCCCTCACCTCCTCTTCGCCTTCCCCCCTCGCCTCTCTCTCGCTCTCCCTTCCACCCTCACCTCTCTCCCCTTCCCCCCTCCCTCCTCGCCTCTCCCCACCTCATCATCATCTCAACCTCTCTCCCCTTCCCCCTCACCCTGCTCCCCTTCCCCTCACCTCTCTCCATTCCCTCCCCCTCCATCTACTCCTCTTCCCCCCTCCCCCTCTCCCCTTCCCCCCCCATCACCTCTCTACCCTTAACCCCCATCCCGTCTCTCCTCTTCCCCCCTCACCGTGCTTCTCCCCTTGCCATCCTCACCTCTCTCCTCATAGCTCTCATCGCCCTTGTGCCCCCCCTCACCATCTGCCTCGCCCTTCCCATCGACCTCATCTTTCCATTCCCCTCACCCATCTCTCCTCTTCCCCCTCCTAACCTCTCTCACACCTTCCCCCTCACCATCTGCTCCCCTTCCCCTCACCTCTCTCTGTCTTCCCCCTCACGCTCTCTCTCCCCTTCCACTCTCTCCCCCTTCCCTCTCACCTCTCTCATTCTTCCCCCCTCCCTCATCTCACCCTTCTCCCCCAACCTCTCCCCCCTGACCCCTCACCTCTCTCTTCTTCCCACCTCCCTCTCTCCCCTTCACCTCACACTCTCTCTCCCTCCCCTTCACCTCTCCCTCTTCCCCCCTTCACACTCTCTCTCCCTTGCCCCCCCCCCCACCCCCCCCCCCCCCCACCCCCCCCCCCCCCCCACCCCCACACCCCCCCCCCCGGCCCCCCCCCCCCCCCCCCCCCCCTCCCCACCCCCACCCCCCCCCCCCCCCCCCCCCCCCCACACCCCCCCCCCCCTCCCCCCCCCAGCCCCCCCCCCCCCCCCCCACCCCTCCCCACCCCCCCCCCCCCCCCCCCCAACCCCCCCCCCCCCCCAACGCCCCCCCCCCCCCACCCATCCCCACCCCCCCACCCCCCCCCCCCTCCCCACCCCCCCCCCCCCCCCCCCCACCCCCCCCCCCCCCCCCCTACCCCCCCCTCCCCCCCCCCCCGCCGCCCCCCCCCCCCACCCCCCCCCCCCCACCTCCACCCCCCCCCCCCCCCCCCCCCTCCCCCCCTCCCCCCACCCACCCCCACCCCACCCCCCCCCCCCCCCACCCCCCCACCCCCCCCCCACCCCCCCCCACCCCACCCCCCCCCCCCCCCCCCCCCCACCCGCCCCCCCCCCCCCCCCCCCCCCCCCCACCCCCCCCCACCCCCCCACCCCCCCCCCCCCCCCCACCCCCCACCCCCCCTGCCCCCACCACCCCCCCCCCCCGCCACCACCCCCCCCCCCCCCCCACCTCCCCCCCACCCCCCCCCCCCCCCCCCCCCCCCCCCCCCCCCCCCCCCACCACACAACCCCCCCAACCACCCCCCCCCCCCACACCCCCCCCCCACCCCGCTCCCCCGCCCCCCACCCCCCCACCCCCCCCCCCCCCCCCCCCCCCCCCCCTCCCCCCCCGCCCCCCCGCCCCACCCTCCCCCCCACCCCCCCCCCCACCTCCACCCCCCCACCCCCCCCCCCACCCCCCCACACCACCACACACCCCCCCCCCCCCCGCCCCTCCCCCCCCCCCGCCCCCCCCCCCCCCACCCCCTCATTCTACACTCTCTCCCCTTCCCCCTCACCTCTCTCCTCTTCCACCCTCACCTCTCTCCCCTTTCCCCCCTCACCTCTCTCCTCTTCCCCCTCGACTCTCTCCGCCCCTTGCCCCATCACCTCTTCTCCCCTTCCATCAACCCTTCCCCCTCACCTCTCTCCACCTCCACCTCGCCTCTCTACCTTCCCCCCCCCCCCCTCCCTCTCTCTCTTTCCCCCCTCCCTCTCTCTCCTCCCCTTCCCCTCACACTCTCTCCCCTTCCCCCCTCACCTCTCTCCCCTTCCCCCCTCACCTCTCCCCCTATTGCCCCCTCACCTCTCTCCCCTTCCCCCTCAAAATCTCTCCCCTTCCCCCTCACCTCTCCCCCCTTCCTCCCCCTCACCCGCTCCCCTTCCCCTCACCTCTCTCTTCTTCCCCCCCCCCTCCCGTCACCGCTCATACCCCTTCCCCCTCACCTCTACTCCCCTTCCCCCCTCACCTACTTTCACCTCATACCCCCTCAACTCTCTCCCCTTGCCCCTCACCTCTCACCCCTTGCCCCTCACCTCTCTCTTCTTTACCCCTCACACTCTTCTCCCCTCTAATCCCCATCACCTCTCTCCTTCCCCTCACTCTGCTCTCCCTTCCCCGCACCTATCTCCTCGTTTCCCCCCTCACCTCTCTCCCCTTCCCCCTCACCTCTCTCCTCTTCCCCCCTCACCTGCTCTCACCCTTCCCCCCTCACCTCGCTCCCCTTTCCCCCTCACTCTCTCCCTTATCCCCCTCACCTCTCTCCTCTTCCCGCCCTCACCTCTCTCCCCCCTTCCCCCCTCACCTCTCTCCTCTTTCCCCCCTACCCTCTCTCCCACCCCCTTGCCCAGCTCACCTGCTCTCCCCTTCCCACCCTCAACCCCTCTCTCCCCTTCCCCCTCACCTTTATCTCCCCTTCCCCCCTCACCTCTCTCCCCCTTCCCCTCACCAGCTCTCTCAAGAATTCCTCCTCACCTCTTCTCCCCTTCCCGCCTCACGCTTCTTCCCCCTCAACCTCTCTCAACCCTTCCCCCTCACCTTCTCTCGCCCCTTCCCCCCTCAACCTTCTCCCCTTCCCCTCACCGCTCTCCCTATCCCCCCTCAACCTCTCTGCCCTTCCCTCCCTCACCTCTCTCCCTTCCCCTCAACCTCTCTCCCCCCTTCCCACCCTCACCTCTCTCCCCTTCCCCCTCACCTCTCTCCCTTCCCCACTCACCCTCTCTCTTCTTCCCCTCACCTCTACTCTTCATTTATTCTTCCGCCTCCCTGAGGGCGCTGCTTGGCCCGGGTTCTCGGGGCGCTGCCTTGGCCCGGGTTCTCGAGGGCGCTGCCTTGGCCCGGGTTCTCAAGGGCGCTGCCTGGGAGCCGCGGGACCTCGCCTGCTTTCCGCTCGAGTTTCTCAATTTTCTGACCTTCATTACCATAATGTTTTCGCGAACAGATGCCTGCGCTGCTGTCGTCTCGCCAACCTGATTTTCCTAAATACGTCGAAGTGGATTCACCCTCTTCCTTTCGCACTCTTCTTCCTCTTCTCTTCGCTCGCTTCTTCTTCTTCTTCTTTCTTCTTGATCTCCTTCGCCGTCGTCGGAGTCGTGTCGTCCTTTTTTCCATTCTTTTCTCTCTGTCGACTTTCTCTCTGCTGTCTCTCTTTCTGTATTTCTTCTTAGCAATTGTTCATCTATCCTCCTGTTTGTCCAATTATTTGTCTGTCTGTCTTCATATGTCTATATCTACTTCTGTCTATCCATCTATCTTTCTATCTATCTATATAATATCTCTCCGTTTGTCTGTCTGTATCTTTGACTCTCTCTCTCTCTCTCTCTTTCTTCCTCCTCCTCTTCCTCCTCCTCCTCCTCCTCCTCCTCCCTCTTTTTCCTCCTCCTCCTCCTCCTCCTCCTCCTCCTCCTCCTCCTCCTCCTCCTCCTCCTCCTCCTCCTCCTCCTCCTCCTCTTTTTCTTCCTCCTCCTCCTCCTCCTCTCGCCTTGCAAATCCAATCACCAGGAGATGATCCGCACCGGGAAAATCCTCGCCAACAGATATCCATTCCGCAGACGGCGTTCGCGCAGACATTAATAACCGGGCGATCGCTGGGCCAAACACTGATTCTGCTGCAGAGAGAGGGAGGAGAGACAGGGAGGGAGGTGGATGCTGCATCGCTCATCTCGGCTCGGGAATGATGCGCGGATGGCAGGAAGGGAGGGGAGGGAGAAAGGGAGGGGAGAGGAGGGGAGGAGGGGAGAAGAGTGAACGAGAGAGGGGGGAGGGGGAGGGAAAGAGGGAGACACACACACACATACACACACAAGAAAACAGACAGACAGAATGACAGCAAATGACAGTTGAAAGCAAAGAAGAAAAAGATCAAGATTCAAACTCTATTTATCGGTGTTCCACTTTTGTATTTGGCCAGATAAGAGGGTTTCTCAGTTTAGTACCCTTTCTGTCGGTTTAATAGCTCAGTGATTTGGTCTTGACGTCTGTTTGTACTTACTAATAAGGCTGATTTGATGGCGAAAGAACAAGACGTTATAGATCTTATGAATTTTTGAGAATCTCTCCTTCTTTCTGTCAATAACCTGTTTGGTTTATTTATCTTCTCACTCATATTTTGTCTCGATGATTTTTCTATTTTCTTACAGATTTACTTTTTCTTTCAATTAAACGTTTTTTGTTTGTTTGTTTTTTCTTGTTGATTTTCTTGCTTGCAAATTTAGTTATTCATTCATTCTTATGCAATATTCTTTTTCTTTCCTTTTTGCGCTTTCAATCTGATCGAATTAAACTTTTTCCTTCTTTACCTTCGAGTATTTGCATCATTAATTGTTCACTCATTTATCTATCTGTCCATCTATCTATTTGCCCATCAATCTAACTGTTCATCTATCTGTGCCCATCTATCTGTCTGTCCATCTATCTATTTGCCCATCAATCTAACTGTTCATCTGTCTGTGCCCATCTATCTGTCTGTCCATCTATCTATTTGTCCATCAGTCTATTTGTCCATCCATTCGTTGATCTACCTTCGCGCGCGCGCTCGCCCAAAGGTCCCACGCCTTCTTCTAATTGGCGGACTCTGTTTACTAGCCAAGTTCTAACGGAATAACTACCTATAACAATTGGATCAAAACATCTGATTGCGACACGACCGGCGGCTTTGGCTTATGTGTTGCACGCACAAACACGACGTTAACTAAAAATGTGACACATGTTGCACACTCAGCCACGCAACTGTAGCAACATTTCATTGAACCCTCTTGCCACACGATGTGTACAAGTAATAAATACACGAATAAATAAACGCAAAATACAGATATGCAAACGCACACGTACACTCGTATATACACTACATGCGCACATGAAAATGCGCATACGCTCTCGCAAACACACACTTGTACAGACTCACATATGATCAGAAATACACACGCAGTTGAACAAGGCTTATCATGCCCAACACACTCCGCCATGCGACCTCACGCCCACCTTCCCCTCACTCCCCCCCCCCCTCTTCCCCTTTCCTCGCCTTCGCTTTTATTTCTTTTTTCTTTCCTCGCTGTTTTTCTCGCCCTTTTTTTTCTCTTTCTCCCTCTATTTTAGCGCCTCTTCCTCTTTTTTCTCTCTCACCCGCTCGTCTCTCTCCTTTCTTGGTCTTCCCTCTCTCCTCTCTCCTTCCTTCTTCCCTCTTCTCTTTCCTTTATCGTCCTCCCCCTCCTTTCCTATCCTTCCCTCACCACCACCCCTCCACTTCTTTCCCTATTTACTTTCTCCACCCCTCACCCCCTCTGTAATCTTCATTTTCTTTTATTTACTTTTCTTTCCCTCCTCTCCCTCCCTCCTCTCTCTCCCTCCCTCCTCTCTCTCCCTCCCTCCTCTCTACCCCTCCCTCCTCTCTACTCCCTCCCTCCTCTCTCTCCCTCCCTCCCCTCTCTCCCTCCCTCCCCTCTCTCCCTCCCTCCTCTCTCTCCCTCCCTCCTCTCTCTCCCTCCCTCCTCTCTCTCCCTCCCTCCTCTCTCTCCCTTCCCTCCCCTCTCTCCCTCCCTCCCCTCTCTCCCTCCCTCCTCTCTCTCCCTCCCTCCCTCTCTCCCTCCCTCCCCTCTCTCCCTTCTCCTTCCCCCAACTTCTTCCCCCTCTCTCCTGTATCCTTCATCACTTCCCTCTCCATCTCTTTATCCACTTTCTTTTTTTTCCCTTTTCTCTCTCTTCCTCTTTCCTTCATCTGTCCTTCTTCCCCTTTTTCTTGTCCTTTCCTCGCCTTGTATTCTCTGATCCCTGCCTCCTTTTCCCTCCTTCCTATTTCTCCCCTCTGTCTCTTTCCATCCTTCTCGCTCTCCTTTATCCTCCTTCTCTTCCCTTCTCTCTCTCCTCATTCCCCTTTCCCTTACACCCTTCTTTCCTTCTTTGTCTATATCCTGCCTCCTCTCCCCCTTCCTTCCCCTCCTTCACCCTTTCCCCGTCTCCTTATTCTCTTCTTCACCACTACTCCTCATTCTTCCCTTTCCCTCCTATTTCCTACTTCCTTGTATCCTTCCTCCCCTCTCTCCCTCCCCTCTCTCCCTCCCTTCTCCCCCATTCCCCTCTTTCCTTACATCCTTCCCTCTTTTCCCTCTCCCTCTCTCCTTATATCGTTCCTCCGATCTCTCCATCCTCCCTCTTCACCTTCTCCCTCTCTTCATATCCTCCCACCCCCCACCTTCCCCTCTCCTCTCCCCTTTCACTCCCCTTCTTCCCCGTCCTTCCCCCCTTCCCCCTCTCTCCTTCTTTCACTCCCTCCCTCCTCCTCTCTCCTCACCCCCCCCCCCCTCCACCTGGGTGTGTCGCGCCTTCCTCTGTTGCCGAATCATGATGGAAGTACACGAGGAGCATGCCACGCCGGGGAATGCGCTCATTTGCATACGCACCCTGCTGAGAGGAGGGGAGGGAAGGGTGGGTTGGCGCCGGGGGGGAGAGAGGAGGGAGCGGAAGGGGAAGGGAGGGGCAAGGAACAAGCGGGAGGGGAGGGGAAGGGGGGAGAGGAGGTAGACGAGAGGGGAGGAGGGACAAGCAGCAGGAGAGGAGAGGGGGAGAGGCGACAAAGAAGGAGGGGGAAGGGAAGGATAAAGAGCAGGAGGAAAAGGAAGGGAAGGGGTTAAGAGGAGAGAAAGGAGGAGGAGGGAAGTGATAAGGAGCAAGAGGAAAGGAAGGGAAGAGGGAAGGAAGGACCAAGGAGCAGGAAGAAAGATAGGGGAAGGGGGAGAGGGGGCAGGGGAGGGGGAAGGAGGGGGAAAGAGGAGGAGGGAAGGCAGGGGAAGGGGGAAGAAGAGACAAAGGAGGAGGAGGGAAGTAGTCAAGGTGCAAGCGGAAGGGAGGGAGGGAAAGGGAGGGCCAAGGGCTGTCTTCGTGGGCAGGGGCGAAGGGGAGGGGACACGAGGGGACAGGCCGAGAGGGCAGCGGGATGAGGGGAAAGAGATGGAAGGAGAGGGGGCACGAACAGGGGATAAGAAAGGCGGACGGGGGAAGGGGAAGGGGGGGGGGGAAGGGGGGGGAATGTCGCCCCTGAAGATTTATGTTACAAAGAGCGATCGGTTTCCTATCTTTCTCTCCCTTCTTCCTCTCCTTCTCTTTCTGACCCCTTTCCGCTCTCTCAGCCATCCCTCTGGCCTTACCCTAATTCCCTCCTCCATCTCCTTTCTCTTCCCTCCCGTTCTCATGTTTGTATCTCCCACCCTCTCTCCTTGCCCCTCTTCGCCCTCCCCTTGCCCTCCTCCTTCTCCTCATCCTCCTTTCTCTCCCACTCCTTCTTTCTCCGCCTCTTCTCTCCTCCTCCTTCCTTCTCCGCCTCTTCTCCCTCTCCTCTCTCTCTCTCTCTCTCTTCCCCTCCTCATCTCCCGCTCCCCTACCCTTCTAAGCGTTTATCCATTTTCTCCTTTCTTATTATTTTCCTTTTTTATTAAATGTTGTTATAGGATGATTTTATCAGTTTTTTCCTCGAGAGAAGATTGCGCTATCAGTGTTTTGTCGGCGAGAGTGTTTGTCTTTTGTATTAAAGGAAATATTGTTGCTTTTTCTTCTTTTTTCTTTTCCTCTCGCTGCCTGCCTATTATCATCATAGTTGTTTCTATTAAAATATCATCATCATTGTTATTATCATCACTGTTTCATAATAATGTTTTTACCACTGCCTTCACTTGCTATGATGGGGCAGTCGTAGTAGTTATAGCAGTTATACAGTAGTCGTAGCATTAGTTGTAGTAGCAGTAGAAGTTGTGGTAATAGTAGAAGTAGTAGTAGTGGTAGCAGCAACAGTAGTAGTTGTAGTAGTAGTAGTAGTAGTAACAGTAGCAGTAGTGGTAGTTATTGTTGTTGTTGTTGTTGTTGCTGTAGCAGAGTATAAGCGTTAGTATTAATATTTTTGTATTAGTACTAATAATGGTATTAGTATTTACATTTCTATTCCATTAGTATTAGTATTTGCATTAGCCTTAGTACTGATAAAACCACTTTAGCAGAAGCATCAGTATCAGTAATAGCATTAATATCGGCTTTACGTCATTATGGATATTATGTAATGATTAGGATCATCACATTTTCTTTATTAGTAAAAGGATTTGCAGAAATGAAAGGCATCCATCTTTCTCTCTCTCTCTCTCTCTCTCTCTATCTCTCTCTCTCTCTCTCTCTCTCTCTCTCTCTCTCTTCTCATCTCTCTCTCTCTCTCTCTCTCTCTCTCTCTCTCTCTCTCTCTCTCTCTCTCTCTCTCTCTCTCTCTCTCTCTCTCTCTCTCTCTCTCTCTCTCTCTCTCTCTCTCCCTCTCTCTCTCTCTCTTTAACCCACCCCTCTCCCCTTTCATATTTCTTTTCTCTCTCTCCTCGCCCTACCATTTATTAACCTTACTCCATTTTACTCCCATCCTCTTCCGCCCCTCCACTTCCTTCACCCCCTCTCTCTTCCCCTCTCTTTCTACACACCCTTCTTCTCCCTACTACCCTCCTCTTCTCTTTCCTACCTCCTCC
>NC_051422.1:32750427-32756467 GCF_015228065.2 Penaeus monodon | reverse complement strand
TCCCGCGGCCCCCGTCCGGCACCCCTGCGCGTTTGGGTCGCCCCCCCTGGCCGCCCCGAACCCGCCTTCTTCAGAACGCCATGTCCTGCGAGCACGAGGAGCTGGACGCGCTCCTGCAGAGGGCCTCCGACGCGCAGCACGAGAGGCGGCCTTTCGCTGGAGGAGCTCATCGCCCTCCTGCAGAGGCTCCTTCGGAGGCCGGGGCTCAGCCCCCCTCCTGCTGCGAGGCGCCCGAAGCGCAGCAGCCGGGGAGCAGCTTCAGTCCAGGACGTTCTGAAGCGGCTGAAGCTCGCCAAGTCCCCGAGGCGGTGGACCTCGGGCGAAATGTGCGGGAAATTTTTCCGGGCGATGAACATCTTCCGGAGGTGAAACCTTTCCAGTTTTTGTTTAATGTAAAGGGTCGTTGTTTTTTTTGGTTTACTTGGTGTGTGAAAATAAATAAATAACAAAAAAATAAATAATAAAAAGGAAAAAAAAAAAAAAAAAATATATACATATACGAAGTGTGTAGGCTTTTGCATATGTGTGTGTGTTTTGTGAATGTGTATTTGTATGTGTATGCAACTGTTTGTAAATTGATAGATAAATAAATCAGATAAATGAAGGGTTGCCACAAGACCATGATGCAGTGTTCATAACAACATATGGACTCTGAAACTTACCGTCAGCCCTTTACAGAAATACAAAAATTCATACTCACACACATAAACATCTACTTTAAATTTTCCCTTTATAGACTCCAAAAGTAAAGTCTACGGAACACCGCACTCCACAATTCATTAACAAAACGCATGCAGTACACACCGTGACCTCATACGGAGAGGTCTGTGTGGTGCCCGTGCTCCGGTGCCCTCGTCCCTTACACACGAACCTCTTGCGTCATATACAAAAAAATTGTACAAGGAGTTCATGAACATTTGGTGCTCATATAATCCGCAAGTCAGTGACATGACAATAGTGATGTGATAATAGTTATGCTTGTACGAGAATTTGAAATAATTTTCCCCTACCGAGTGCCAAGTATGCTGTGGTAACCGTTGGAGGTGAGTGCCCCGTTGTCCCGAGCGCTATATATCACCTGTCACGAGCGGGCGAGCCGGGTGGGCAAGGCGCTGCGGTCACCCCACGATGGGGGGAAACCGCAATGTAAAAAACTGGGGGGGAGGGGGCGGAGGATAACTGTCCCACCCCTCCCGCGGTTGAAGAATTGCGCTTCATCCTGTAGTTCAGTGGATAGTCCCACTGAATCCATTGCCATGAACAGGCAAGCACTGAAGGTGATCCTGACGCCCTGATGGGCGACGTTGAAGGAGGGAAGTGACGGCTTCAAAATTAGTGAAGTCGAAAGCAATGAGAAAAAGAAAGCCCGACAATGCCGGGAAGACACCAAATGGCACCAAAGAAGAATTAAGTCCGCCTCGCCTTCCCTGAAGGCACAACGAAATCGAAAAAATGAAATGGCTGCAGGACCTCGGCAACGACCCTCCGGCCTGGGGGGGGCACCTCCCCCGACCTTGTGCGAGGAGACACTCTCTCCTCCACCGTATGTGTATGTCGCTCGCTCGCAGCAGAAATACATTTGCCGACCTTATTACAGGATCAATTGGAGGTATTACCTTCAAACTATGTGATGAACCACAAAAACGAGGAAAATTTGATGAATACCTTGTGACACACTACAACAAGGATCTCGATCTTGAAAATTTTGTATGCACTCGACGGATTTCCCAAAAGGGCCATAAGAGTCCCAAAAGGGAGGGGGCCAAAACCACAAAAACCGAAATTCCCCCTTAAAAGGGAAAAGGGAGCACCACCTCCAAGTCCCATCCCACTTTTGGGAAAAATTTACATCCCCGCCAGCCACGTCGGCCGGGGGAAAAGGGCACCCCCCCTGTGTTTCTGTTTAAAACCGGGGAAGTGGCCATGACTAAGTTTTTTGAAAAGGGGAAAGGGGCACGCTGTGCAGCATGTGGCGACCACATACTGCAAAAAGCCCCCCCCCCCCCCGGCAGTGGCTGCAGGGGGAAAGAAACGGCAGTTTTCACCAAAGGCTTTTTCCCATCATGCTTCAGGTGTGGGATGACATTTGACGGGCCCTGGCACGGGGGGTGCACGGCCCTCCCTGCCCTGTCCCCTCCCCCCCACCCCCTGGGGTTTTACCAAAACCGCCCGGGAAGTGACCAGCGGGGGCCCCCCCAACCCAACCCGCGACCAGCTTTTGCCAGGGAACGCCCGGCCGTCCCCTGTTTTTGACCCCCACCAGCGCCAAATTTCCCGCGGCTGCCAGCGAGTGGGGGTAAGGGGCCCCCACCAACTACCGCAAAGGTTAGCAGCGGGAGGAGAAGGTGGACAAGATGAGGGCTGATCCTCAAAGGGGGGAAATCTCGGGGGCCGAAAAAGCTGACTTTAACTCCCCGGAACTGAAAAAAAGGGCCCCCCCTCCCTCCCCAGGCAAACCGCCAGGCAACCGCCCCTACCCTCAGGAAGGGACGACCGCAGGACTGGCGGGGGAATCCCCCGAAAAACCTTGCCCAAAAGGGACTTCACGCCACTGCCCAAAGGGCAAAACGTAAATTTTCTTGAACTTCTAAAGGAAATGAAACCTTTTAAAACCCCAAAACAATAACTTAATTAATAAAATAACGTCGCTAAACGGAAATGGAAAAAAAAAAAAGTGATGTTTTGTCGTGATACTAGTGTTTACGATTAGAAAAAAGGGAACGGCAAAGGAGAATCGCTTTCAGAACCGCCGGGGTTTTAAAACCAAGTGGGCGTGTCAGCGCTGACAGCGCCACGAACAAAACCCGGATCCCTGTGCCTCGAGTCCAGTGACGAAACCCCGGCCCCTCAGGTGCTCTAAACGCAAAAAAACGGAAGGGATTTGTGCTGAAAGTGGAACAAAGCAAAAGACCAAATGTTTAAATGGTTAAAAGTAATTTTCAGAGGGCCACGACTACCATCTGTACTGAAAACCATTTAACATAAATTTTTATTTTTTCTTATGTGAAACTTAATTTTGGGAAAATTAGAAGGGAAAAACAGCTAAAGAACAGGTTGGGCCCACTAAAACAATATTCACATATGGATAAAAACCCCAAACAAAATTTATATCATGGAATAGGGGTTTTCATTAAACTTAGGCTAAATGTCTTTGAATTTTTTCACCACAAATATAATTTGATTTTTATATGCGGCAAGAACCCTTTTTCTTCCGCTGCTTAAAATGAAAATAGCACCCTGCACTTTAAAGGGGGTTTTTTTCATATGTGGAAAACGCCTGACTGGATTGTTGACATATGTGAAGGGAAAACTGCCACATAAAATTTGTTTTTTAAAAATCCAAAACACTGATGTTCAAAATTTTAAACATCTAAAAAACCAGACTTCCTCTGGGTTTTTTTTCACTGTTTAAAATATGCCAAAATACCTCTAAATTTCTGGCTAGTTCTCTCCCCAATTTTCACAACCAAAGGAAAGTTTTCATGGGCGGCCCTTTAAAAGCAAAGGGAAACCACACTTTGGAGAACCGCTAATAAATAATGGGGAAGAAATTTAAGCATTTTTATCCCAATTTGTAGATTTACTGACAAAATATACACAAGGGAAGGGAGAAATCTTTGGGAGGTGGGAGGTTTAAAATTTCGTATTCGGGCAAAAATTTTGGTTTTATGTAAAAGTCTATACTTCATTTTTACGAGAAATTAGTTTTTGGGGCCCTTTGGAATCCGAAAAAAATTTAGGGGGGACTCACCCCTAAAACACCTAGGCCCCCAAATAATTATCCCACCGGGGCCCGGAGCTCACTTCAGGCACGGGCCTATGACTTGGGGATAAAAAAACCTATGAAATAAAAATGTTGAAATTTTTCTCAGGATTTAATCCAAAGTTGGACGACTATATAACCCAGGGGTTGTTCACGAAAACTCCGAAAAAAAAAAAGGCCCCAGGCCTCCTATGCCCGGGGGGATCAAGACCCTTTTTGGCCAAAGGGAACATAAAGGGTCCAGGACTTGCTAATTGTTATAAAGATAGTAAGACGACGAAAATTTCTGCATTTTTTAAAAAGCCAACAAGGAATTGGGAATTAAAAACTCAGATTCTAGAAAACACTGGGAAAAATTTCTGCAAGGTATCAATACCCAAACCTTTGGGCTGAATGTGGAGAAAAATTTAGGCTGAAACAGGTAAAACTCTCACAACACCGCATTCCACAGCCAAAAGGGCAGGCTAATATGTGCTAGAGCAGGGGGAAGGGGAAATTCCACTAAACGCACCCCACAAGGGAAAAAAAGATAACTAACAACTGTAGCATAAACACTATGCCCTTTTTGGGCAAGATTCATTCACCCTAGGTTTATTAAACAAAAAAAAGCAGTGTGATATTGTGACCGCAAGAATCAGGCTTGGTTTAGATTGTATTGGCAGCTCAGTAAAGTTTTTTGTAATTCGAAGAAAATAATGAAACTGTGTAATGAAAAATATAAATGAACCCTGTACATTATTTCGAGTCCATGGTTTCGCCTTTCAGACCACCTAGCTTGAGGGAGGAGAACTATTAACTATTTCCCTCTGAGTCTTAGAATATTTCTTTTATTCCTAAATTTGGAATGTAGCATACATGACTGCTTCAAATGTAGCAAAGCCTTTTCCCGCCCAAGCTGTACGGGCCCGGCGTGGGAGATGAGAGATAAAACCCAGTAATTGTTCCTTTCTTTAATTGATATAGTACTTATCATAAATGTTATGCCTAAAATTGAAAAGTTCCATTATAGGGTTAAAAATCATCAAGTACCACAGCTTGCCCACGCCTGTGCAGTTGCCAGGGTGGTAAATAAAGAATAATTCTAAAAAAAATTTAATACTTGTGACTTTTTTTTTTCGTTTTTTTTTTCCCGGGTCAAATATCTGCATTTTTTTACGGACATTTACACTTACATTTACTTACACGTATAAAGTGTATATTTTTATTTTAGAGGTTTTTTTTTGATGTTCCAAGTTTAACACAACTCTACGGATATTTACACCCATGTTTCCTACATCATCAAATGTACCACCGCTTTTCCCCCCGCCTGTGCAGTTGCCAGGGTGGTAAATAAAGGACTAAACTAAAATAAATTTAATAGAAAATTTTTTGCTTTTTTATACATTTTTTTGGGCAAATGATTTTTTCTTTTTAAGTTATGAAGAAATTGCTGTAAATTACAAGCAATATATCTGTAATTTTTAGGGAAATTTCACTACACTTACAAAGAATGTAATTTTTTTTTAGCTTTATTTTGATGTTCAAAAGATCCTTGTTTTTTATATTATGAAAAGAGTAAATTTATATGGATAACAAATCAATTTAAGGTCCTTCACATATATCATAAATAAAATTGCATTTAGCAATTTAACTAATGTTTTCCTAACCAGAAACGCAAAACTTTTAATCAACTTATAAACTGCAATGACTTCAGATTGATCATAAAAGACCTCAATATCACAGCAGCCTTGCTCCCCAGCCCTCCCTCCCTCGACAGCAGAGCACACACACGCAGCCACAGACGCCAAATAAATGCAGCCGTGTGCATATCGATGGTTACATTCGCGCCCGGGATTATAGCGCAGGGATACAAGCTGTCTGCATTGAGTACTTGATCCTGCCGGGTGGGTCGTGGGCGTCCACTCTGGTGCTGGCCGAACTGTTCAAATTGAATTCAACCTTAAAAGGGGTTGGAACTCAATATTGACAAATGCTCCCTTTTCGAAATGTAATAAACTCTTTGGCGAAAGTTGGGCGAGGCGAGGCATGGCTGAGGGGGACGGGGTGGGTTTGGCGAGGGAAGGGGGCAGGGAGGGGGTGATGGGGGGGGAGGGGGGGGGGGTGGGGGGGGGGGGGGGGGGGGGGGGGGGGGGGGGGAAGGGTAGGGAGGGGTGAAGGATGAAGAACAAATCGAGCAAAATATAAAAGAAAATATCACAGGATACGTATGCAAAATTTGACGGGGTTTTAATACTTTAATTTCTTTAATATTCCCCTTTTCCCTTAAACTAGTTCTAT
>NC_051422.1:32746908-32750327 GCF_015228065.2 Penaeus monodon | reverse complement strand
TACCTCACATGCATATATGTATGGATTCGAAAGTATAGCATGGACTATAAATAGGAAAATGTGCGTGTGGGGGTGTAGGGTCGTGTGGTGGTGTATGTCTGTGTGGTGTGGGGTTGTGGTGTGGGGTGTTGTGTGTTTGTGTGTGTGGTGTGTGTGTGGGGTGTGTTGTGTTGTGTGGTGTGGGGGTTTGGTGTGTGGGTTTGCAAAGGCAGAAAAGAGAAGTCCCTGATCCGGTGCCCGACTTGGCCCGGGTGAGAATCGAACCCAAAGCAAATTTTTCCACCACTCCTCTCTCTCTCTCTCTCCCTCTCTCTCTCCTCTTCTCCTCTCTTTTCTCTCTCTCTCTCTCTCTCTCTCTCTCTCTCTCTCTCCCCTCTCTCTCTCCCTCCCCCTCCCCCCCCCCCTTCTTCTCTTCTCTCCTCTCTCGCGCTCTCTTAATCCTATATTTCTTTTATATACTACCCCCCACATATATATATAATATATTATTTTATATCTATATATTATATATATTAATATATGGGGGGGGTAGATATAAAGAAATATAGACAGTTTATGAGAGAGCGCGAGAGGCGAGAGAGGGAGAGAGAGAGGGGGGGGGAGGGGAGAGGGAGAGGGGAGAGAAGAGAGAGAGAGAGAGAGAAGAAAAGAGAGAGAGAAAAGAGAGAGAGGAGAAGAGGAGAGAAGAGAGAGAGAGAAGAGGAGAGAGAGTGGGGGAAAAATTTGCTTCGGCTTCGATTTTCACCGGCAAAGTCGGGCCCGATGCAGGCACTTTCTTTGCTGTTTTTGCAAACACACACACACACACACACACACCACACAACCACACACACCACACACACCCCAAAACCCCAAAACACACACACCACACAAACACAACACACACACACACACAGACATACACACACCACACGACCGTACCCCCACAACGACAATATTCCTATTTATATGTCATGCATAATTTACAGTTATCCATACATTATGCTGCGGGTATATACATTTTTACAAATTATAAGGACATCCTACCAAAAGCGGGTGTACATTAAAATGATGGAAGATCTGATTTCCTTTAACAGCCACATGTAAGCAAACCCTTTACCCTGTCGAGCATTCGGACGTCACCGTGGAGTGCGAATGAAATGTTTCGAAATCGTGCCTGCCCCTTCGGCCCCGGCCCTGCCACCCATCATGTTTCAAACTCACACTCGGAGCATTCCGCATGAAACCATTTTTGAAAATTCTTAAAGGGAGGTCAAATTAAAACCATATAAAAGGTTTTTTTGTTTTTTTTTTTCTTGGGGCAATGTTTTTTCACCCTCTCACAAAAAGGGCTTTTATAGGGGAGATATGAATACACCAAACCACACACACCCAACGCTACACATACGATACCATGCATTTAGGGCTATAGTTTAACCATTTTTTTTTCCCAAAACGAAGAGAAAAAGGGAAACAAAAACCCCCGGAATCTCGGTTTTCGGTCACAAGAAACTTTTATTATTGATAGAACCACGAATTGATTGATTTTAAAGGTCCCATTATACCACAACCCCGTTGGGTGAGGGGAAAGGGGATGGGGGTATGCTAGGCCCAAGACCCATCCTTTTCAAAGGTAAAGGGAGGGGGATGTCGCGAGTGGGCTTCGGGGGAATCCTGCTTTGGTTGTCGTTACATCACTCCCTCGTCGTGTCGGGGGTCATGCTCGAAGTTGAAAAAATACAAACCTTCATCCGGAACTGCCGAAGTCTTTCCCCTTTTCATTACACAAAGCCCAGTCTCTTTCCCACCTAACCGGGAAGTAGAAACTTTTATAGAAGGTTCTTAATATCCTTCTGCAGTCGACCCAGGTGAGAAAAGAAGTGTTCATGGACCCCATGATCCCGCATTCGGAAAAGGTAGCTTGGGTAAAAGTCGCCGTCACTTACGCCGAACACACCTTTTGAACGTTAAACCCGGGCGAGGGGGGAAGGCTGGTGCCAAACGCGACAACCAAACTTCCTTTTTCTTTCTTTTTGCGGTTTCCCCTTTTTCCCTTTTTCCCTCGTTTTCGCCCTTGGGGCCAAACACTATTATGGCATATATTATGTAATGTTTTAGAATTAATATGTAGACGTCTTCCAGTCTCCAAACAGAAAAAACTATTTCCTCCAGCAGCAATCATTAATTTACACAAAGACCCCTTTTCCACTAAACCTTTTTCCCTTAAAGAACAAGCCCCTTTTTAAAAGAATTCTAAAGAATAACGACTCGAGTCCAACACTCGTCTCATAATTACATAATGAGTTCCCATTTTCGGACAAAAGAAATCACAGAATGCCGCCATGTTAATAAGAACAGAGCGTCAGCCGATTCAAGTTTTTTTTTTCTTTTTTTTTTTTTTTTTTTTTTGCTACTCCTCTCTTTAAAAACCCCGCATTCCTAATGCCGGGGTCCGTAATTCTTAAAACATTCAGTCGGATCGCTTTTATTTTTGTAACTGTTATTAGAAAAATATATTTCTGCGTGCTCGCTATTTTAAAAAAATCTTTCGTGTCGCCCGTTTTTTTCGTAAGGTTTATCATAGTTTGCTCTAATATATATAATATAATATATATATAATATATATATATATATATATAATATATATAATATATATAATTAAACAAAATAAATGTAAGCATGTAACTCCAACATTATCATTACGCCATAAACTTTCGAGGTTTATTTTATTGTTTTATTTTAATGTTGATTTTTAACCCAAGGATCAAGGTCTTTCCCCTACAAACACATACTTTAAAAATTTGCACGCACACACACACACACACACACACCACACACCACACACACACACACACACACAACACACACACACACACTCAACAACACACACACACACCACACACACACACACAGAAAATATATATATATAATATATATATATAATATATAATGCATTATTATAATTATAATATAAAATATATATATATATATATATATATATATTTAATTTTATATATATATATATATATGCAAAATATAATATAATATATAATATATATAATATTAATATATAATATTAAATATAATAATCTTATATATATATTTTAACGAACAATTTCATTATAAATCACACACACAATACGACACACAAGGTATCGAGGTATTTCATATTGCTGTTAATGAAGTCCCTTTTTAATCAAGTGTGGGGAAGAGATGTTGGGGAAAATCATACCAATCTTAATCTTAGTACGAACTTTTGGCATAGATTACCGGGATCTATATGTGGTGAGGGGCTAACTGAGTAAGCGGTCTGGGTTTGTGCGAATTTTGGGCCCTTTGTTTGGAATTTGAAAAAAAACAAAAACGAAGACGTTTGTTTGAAGTCCAACTTTAGGATTTTTCTGAATAAAAATTTTTTATTTTTTTTGGTCGGAGCATGA
>NC_051422.1:32740500-32741808 GCF_015228065.2 Penaeus monodon | reverse complement strand
TTATAGCTTATTGATCGGTGTACGAAAGGACGAGAGGGGGAGAGGAGGCGACAGCAGCTGCTGGAGGTGAGCGGGGCCGGCAGCGGTGACGTCACGGACTCCTCCTCCGTGAGCGATGACGTCAGTGTGGGCGTGGGAGGTGGGCGTGGCGAGAGACGCTCCGGTAGGCGCAAGAGACCGTCTTCGTCAGCGCGGGAGAGAAATCTCAGACGACTCGAGAGCAATGAGAGAGAGAGAATGAGGATGCACTCCCTCAACGATGCCTTCCAGGTGCGTGTGCCGCCGGGGGATACGAGCGCAAAACGTCCTCAGGTTGCATGAAAGGCAATTTCGCTCGTGTTTTGCCTTCTTGTTACACAAATGACTTCTAATTATCCTGGTTCTTAATGTCTCATTTTTTCGATATACATCTCGCAATTTTCTGTTAGGATTATCATTATCATTGTCACTATTGTCATCATTATTAATATTTGTATCTGTATTATCATCAGTATTGTTGATATAATGATTATCGTCATCATTATTATCATAACCATAATCTTTGATTGTTGTTTAATTGCCACTCTCATGCCTAACATCGTCATATTTGAGTGTCATGATCATTACACGTATTAATCACTTTCTTACGCCCATCTCCATTTCCATGACCATTTTTGTCTTTCTGTCTTTGCCATCTCTCCTGCCTTCCGCTCGCACTTTGCATCACAATTTTGTTAATTCCTCACCCTTTTTCTCTTTCTCTTTTCTCTCCCTTTTCCCTCTTCTTTGTCACTATTTTTGTATTTTCTCTATATACCCTCTTTCCCTCTCCACTATCTTCCTCCTGCTTCCCTTAATCGACCTTTAGCTCATTCCTCTTTAGTTCCTCTTTCTATACCTTCTTCCTTCTTCCTCCCTTCCCCTTTCATCGCCATTCCGCTAATTCCTCTCTTTCTTCAACCTTGAAATCTCGAGACACATTATAAATCACTCTTAAGGAGAACACATTAATGTCACAGGTTTAACCTGAATGTTGGAGATTGTAAGGCCATCTCCCGTACGTTACGGTCTCAGCCTGTGTGCTCTCTTGCGTGGGGTGTGGGCGGGATTTCATGTGTGTGGCCGGTTTTTCATGTGTGCGAGCGTGTGTGTTCCTTTGTATGTTTGGATGCTGTTTAGTTATGTGTTACGTACGCATCCGTGAGTTTTTGTATGTGCGTGTTTGTGTACGTTGTGTGTGTGTGTTTTTAACGTGTTTGTGTGTGCTATGTAAGTGTGTGTTTATGAGTCTGTGGTTTGTGTTCTTATAAAGGCATTGATATACTTGTG
>NC_051422.1:32728000-32735500 GCF_015228065.2 Penaeus monodon | reverse complement strand
CGCTGAAAACAGAGAGACGCTGGATGTGAACGAACGCAGCGACAGACGCAAAGGGATGCGAAGGGAACCATGTGTGGCTACTCATCCACCCCGCGCCGCTCTATTCTTGATCATTTAAAAGACCCTCGTCCTAATCAGCCTCACTTTTCACCTGCGACGTCGTTTTTATTCAATGGCGTGCGAATGAGGGAGATACGAAGAGGAAAAAAGTGATGTGCGCTTCAGAATTTCACCACTGCTCACTGGCTGGCAAGGTCTCGGTTTCCCTTCATACACGGCGTGTGTTTATACGTTGTGGTTGGGTAAAATTAGCCCACCATGAGAGTTAATAAGTTGCTTGGCGTCTTCTCCTTATCCACCAGAAGTGCAAAACTTTTTTTTCTCAGTTTTACTCCCGAAATAAGGAAAAGAAAGTAATGAGCTTCGTCGGCATGGTGGGAGGGAAGGAGGGAGAAGAGGACCATCTGTCTGTAATTCACTTGATCGAATATCGCCAGACAGAGCCGAGGGAAGGAATTTTCAGGTCGGAAAAAGAGTGGGAACCGTTGGGGGAGGCGCTATTATGTCCCAGTAACTGAATCAGGGTCTTACTGGAGCCTTACGGCATATTAGTTTAGGGACGAACGGCTTGATTTGAGATACGGGAACCGTTGTTTCGAGAATGAATTGCGTTACGCAGGAAGGAGGGTTTGGAGGCAGTGGGGAAGAGAAGGAAAAAAAAGAACAAATTAATAAGCCAGAACACGCTGGCATTTTTTTTTTTTTTTTTTTTTTTTTTTTAAGCGAAGACCGTTTTTTATCTTAATGACACTAAACTTTCTCATGAGCACAGTAGCGTAGCTTGGCAACTTAAAGAGAAAGTTAAGTCTCCTGAGAAAGAAAAGTGTTATCTGCCGGACAGTAAATGTGCCTCAAGACTGACATTAGTGCTGGGCAGTAGAGCATTCGAGTCTGGAGGAAAAGTAATGAATGTTGTTGATATTACATTATAATTCTGCTTAGTTCAGTTTCTTATATTGCTGCTTCTTGCGTTCACATCTCTCTCTTTATCATGCGGGACTATCAGTAACAAAAGGCAGAGGTACAGCATTCTTTGTGGATACTGAGGAAGAGGAGAGAAAGGCACAGTAAAATGCATTAAGATGATATAATGGATCCACGTTAAATGTTTAATAGAGATGGAAAAAGGGTAAAGACAAAGCCTGAAAAAATATTGCAGATAGATGGAAGCAGAAATGAATTTCTTAAAAAGGACACAGAAAAAAAACAATACACATGCTATAGTAACTAGAGAATGACCAGACATACATAGATAGATGGAGGAATCACATTGTGTAGATGGGAGACGCAGAAGAATAGGGAGGAAGAAAAGAGAAATAATAATGACAAGATGTAAAAGAAAGAAAGAAAGAGAAGATCAAAAGTTCCACGAAATCATGATAGAAGTGCAGGCAAAAAATAATAATGATGATAATAAGCAATTAGAATAAATATATCTGTCCATCTGTCTATCTATATATATATGTGTGTGTGTGTGTGTGTGTGTGTGTGTGTGTGTGTGTGTGTGTGTGTGTAAATATGTGTGTGTGTGTGTGTGTGTGTAATATGTGTGTGTGTGTGTGTGTGTGTGTGTGTGTGTGTGTGTGTGTGTGTGTGTGTGTGTGTGTGTGTGTGTGTGTGTGTGTGCGTGTGTGTGAGAAAGAGAGAGAGAGAGAGAGAGAGAGAGTATAACGCAAAAATTAAATAAGACTTATTTCTTGTGTAAGAAAATACAAAATATAAAGAAGCTACGAACGAAAGAAAGATAAATGCAAAGTTTAAACCCAAGAAGCGTTACAAAATCCTCGACGCAAACCAAGAAACGCGGGCGCGAGAGAGCGCAGAGGAGAGCGTCGCCAAGGGAGAGGTCCCGAGGCCGATCTGTGGGTATCGAGTCAAGATAACAGGATTATCATGGGCGCCGCCCTCCCTCCCCCTCCCCCTGTTTCATTCCTCGTATCCCCCTCACCCCTCACTCTGTCCCTTCCTCCCCTCTTCCTTCCATTGACTTTCTCCCTCCTTCCCCTTCTCTCTTTTCTTTCCTTCTGTTCTTCACTCTGTTCTTAATTTCTACTTCTCCACCCTTCCTTCCTCTGTTCTTCTCCCTCCTTTTTACTTTCCTCCATCCTTCCCTCTATTCTTCATTCCTTCATTCCCTCCCCTCCTCCCCCGCATTCCACCCCCTCTTCCCTCCTACCCTCAGTTCCTCCCTTCCTCCTACTCTCCTTGCCTCCCTCTATTCTCCCCTCCCTTCCTCCTCCCCTTCCTCCTCCCCTTCCTCCTCCCTTCCTCCTCCCCTTCCTCCTCCCCTTCCTCCTCCCCTTCCTCCTCCCCTTCCTCCTCCCCTTCCTCCTCCCTTCCTCCTCCCCTTCCTCCTCCCCTTCCTCCTCCCCTTCCTCCTCCCTTCCTCCTCCCCTTCCTCCTCCCTTCCTCCTCCCCTTCCTCCTCCCCTTCCTCCTCCCCTTCCTCCTCCCTGCTTCTCCCTTCGACCCCAAATAACCGGGGGGGGAGGAGGCCTTTAGTACTAGGGGGGTGGGGTCGGTACTGGCGTATTTTTAGCTTTTTTCTTGAAGCCTTTTCTGTCTATTTGTTTCTTTCTCCACGCGGTATACATAGACAGGAGAGAAAGAGAGACAAACAGACAGACAGAGACAGGCTGTTCCATTCTCACGTTTCTCACCTCTCCTCCTCCTCCTCCTCCTCCTCCTCTCCTCCTCCTCCTCCTCCTCCCCTACCTCCTCCCCCTCCTCCTCCTCCTCCTCCTCCTCCCTCTCCTCCTCCTCCACCTCCTCCTCCACCTCCTCCTCTCTCCTCCTCTCCTCCTCCTCCTCCTCCTCCTCCTCCTCTTCCTTCTCCTCTTTCTCCTACTTCAATCAACAGTTGTCTTGTTCATGCGTTTATTCCTATTTCTTTTCCTATCATCATTTCTCCATAAACTAATTTTCTTTCTCCTTGCACACCACCTGAGCTCGACTCATCCGATTTCCATAGAGCAAATATTATTATTCCGGTTTTTGGAACAGATTTCGAGTTCAGATAAAAAGGAAAAAAAAAGTTTCTCTTTCCTATTTCTTCTTCTTTCTTTTATTATATTTTTTCTTCTTCTTCCTCTTCTGCTTTTCTCGTCTTCCTGTTTCTTTTTTCCTTTCTTTTTTCTTCAAATGGTTTGGAAGAGAAAAAGAGAGAGAGAGAGAGAGAGAGAGAGAGAGAGAGAGAGAGAGAGAGAGAGAGAGAGAGAGAGAGAGAGAGAGGAGAGAGAGTGAGAGAGAGAGAGAGAGAGAGAGAAGAGAGAGAGAGAGAGAAGAGAGAGGAGGAGAGAGAGAGAGAGAGAGAAGAGAGACAGACAGAGCAGAGAGAGAGAGAGACAGAGAGAGAGAGAGAGAGAGAGAGAGAGAGAGAGAGAGAGAGAGAGAGAGAGAGAGAGAGAGAGAGAGAGAGAGAGAGAGAGAGAGAGAAGGCAGGGTACAAATGTTAGGGAATTGATGCCATGCATTTGTAGTAATTAAAAATATCTTCTCTATTGTCATCAAGTAATAGTAGTAATCACAAATATCTTCGATCACTGTAATCACTTATCCTCTTCTCTGTCTCTCTCGTCTCCTCCATCGTCCTTTGCCCGTCTTTTCTTCGTTTATTTTCTCCCGCTTCTTTTTTATCGTCATTGTTATTTTCTATTCTTTGTGACAGTGGATCCATGCTGCCACCAGCATCGCTGTTACAATTACTCTCACTGCTGTTATTGTTGTTGTTGTTGTTGTTGTTAATGCTGTTGGTGTGCTTGGCTATTGGTGTTGTTGATATTGTTGTTGTTATTGTTGTTATAACATTTGGAATTGTTTCTACTGTCGGCATGACCATGATTAGTAGCAGTAGTTTCTGTTGTAATAACAGTTATAGTAATTTATATAACTGTACTGGTAATTGAGAAGGAGTTGAAGCAGCAGAATTCGTAGCTCTTTCTTCTCCTCCTCTTCTTCTTCCTTTTCCTCTTCTTCTTCTTCTTCTTCTTCTTCTTCTTCTTCTGCCTCCTCCTCTCTTTCCCCCCTCCTCATCTCTTTCTCTTCCTCCTCTCTTCCTACTCCTCCTCGTTTCCTCATCCTCCAGTTCTTCTTCCTACTCCTCCTTGTTCTCTTCTATCTCCTCGTCCTCCAGTTCTTCTTCCTCCTCCTCTCCCTCTTTCTCCTCCTCCTCTTTCTTTCCCTTCTTCTTCTCTTCCCTTTTCCAATCGTTTTGACAATCACGCTTCATTTGTTCGACCGTAAGACTTCATCGCCTTCGCCTCGCCTGACCAGCATCCGCCTCCCTGCCTCATCTGATCACTTATGCTCGCCACATGCTCGCCACACGTTCGATTCCTCTACATACATTTCCCTAAGGGAAGGGCAGCAGAGAGATCGTGAGGAAGAAGGAGGAAAGAAGGGAAGGAAAGGAAAAAAAGGGGGGGACGGTTGGTGAGGATGGAAACAGGAGGGAAAAGGGATGAAGGAAGGGCGGAAGGAGGGAAATGGAAAAAAGAAGAATGAAAGGGAGAAGGGAAAAGGGGGAGGGATTCGGAGGGAGAGGCGGAAGTAAAGGAGGATGGGAAATGGGGAAGAAATTTGAGAGGAAGGAGGAAGTGGAAAGGGTGGAGAGATTCGGAGAGAAAGGAAAAGGAGGAAGGAGGAAGGGCAAAAGGATATGGAGTAGGACAGAGGGAGAGATGGATGGTTGGAGAGAGAAAGAGCAGGAAGGAAGGAAGGAGGAAAGGATGTTGGGAGGGGATAGGGAAGGGAAGGGGAGGGAGGGATAGTGGAGGGGAAAAGGGATAGGAGAAGGAGGAAGAGAGGGGAGGATGGTAAGAAGGCAAAGAGGGGAAGGGAGGAAAGGAAAAGACAAAGTATAAGAGGTGGAGAAGAAGAGAAAAGGGAAACAGAGGGAGAGAGAAAGAGGCTGAACCGAGACGGAGCAAAAAGAAAAAGGGGAAGGAGAGGGGAATTCGGAGGAAGAGTGAACTGGAAAGGAAGGAAATGCGGGCCATCTGTGCTCTATGCGAACGGTTGATATAAATTCTAAGTGGCCATGAGCCATAACTTCTGCCATTTATATGTGTTTGTGTCTCAGCGCCTGTTTGTTTGAATGGACCTGTGTGTGAGCAGCATCCATAGGATAGAACACACACACACACATATATAATATATATATATATGTATATATAGTATATATATGATATATTATAGATATATATAATATGTTATATAATATATATATATATATATTATATATATATATAACATATATATTAAATATGATATATATATATATATATATATATATATATATATATAACTATGATATATATATATATATTATATATATATATATATATACATATATATATATCTAGTTGATAGTATATATATATTATATTGATATTATATATATAACATATTATATATATATACAACACACACTACACACAAACACCACACCACACACAACAACACACACCACACATATATATATATATTAATATATAATATATATTATATATAATATATATATAATATATTAGGTTGTGTGTGTGTGGTGTGGTGGTGTGGGTGTGTGTGTTTTGTGTGTGTGTATGTGTGTGGTGTGTGTGGTGGTTATGCATGACTACTATAATATATATATATGATATATATATATATATTATATATATATATATATGAGAGAGATGAGAGGAGAGAGAGAGAGAGACGAGGAGAAGAGAGAGAGAAAGATGAGAGAGAGAGAGAGAGAGAGAGAGAGGAGAGAGAGAGAGAGAGAGAGAGAGAGAGAGAGAGAGGAGAGAGAGAGAGAGAGAGAGAGAGAGAGAGAGAGAGAGAGGAGAGAGAGAGAGAAAGACAGAGAAAGAAGAGAGAGAGAGAGATTGAGAGAGAGAGAGAGAGAGAGAGAGAGAGAGAGAGAGAGAGAGAGAGAGAGAGAGAGAGAGAGAGAGAGAGAGAGAGAAACGAGGGGATATAGAGAACTTTTAAGAACAATGAATGCACATGTTATGTAAACATACATTCCTTTTGTCCTTATTTTGTGCCTCGGAAATATCATTGCCTTTTACATAATGTTTCCTTAAGACGTGAAGGTCCAGCAAACATTTCTATAAACATACAGCGACTTTGTAGACAGTAGACTCTGCCTTTTTATGTAAATTCACTGGAGCTAGAAACATTTTCCCTTAAATTCAACTAAATTCAGTTCACCTTTTTCTTTTCACTCCCTTTCTCACGGTTCATTCCCTCCCCTCCTCCCCCTCTTCTCTCCGTCTTTCCTTCTTCCTTTATCTTTTCTTGCTTTTATTCTTTCATCCCTTTTCTCCTCTCGTCTTACCTTCCCATCGTCTTCGCTTTGCTGCCTTTATCTTTTTTTCATCTATCCATATCACTATTTTCTTCTTCCTATACTCCATTTTCTTCTATTCTCTCGTTTTCCTCTCTTCTTCTTTCCTCTCGCTCTCTTTCTTAAATTCCCATCATCCTTCCCTTCGTCCATCCTCTTTTTATTAATTTTCTTAATTCCAATCCGGTCTTTCTTATACACTCTATGTTAAAGGCTCTTTCCTCTAAAACAGGGTTATGGTAATGGCAAAATACAAATTAAGTAATAGGGTGAAAGAGGGAGATAGAGAAATGGACAGCGAAAGAGATATGAAGTAGGAGAGATAGAGGGGGAAAGAGGAAAGAAAGGGAGGGAGGAAGAGAGAGAGAGAGAGAGAGAGAGAGAGAGAGAGAGAGAGAGAGAGAGAGAGAGAGAGAGAGAGAGAGAGACAAAGACACACATACAGAGAGAGGGGGGGAGGCAAACAGAGAGAGAGAAAAAAAAGAGAGAGACAGAGGTAGAGAGAGAGGTAGAGTCAGAGGATGAGAGACAAATTGAGTACAGAAAATAGAAAAGAGGAAAAGAAGGCGTAATTTGTGCAGCAGCAAACTCTGCCAGCAGCGAGAGTGACCCTGAAATTGAGTTTGACAGCGAGAAGAGGCGAGGCACATGGGAGACCGGAAGCGATGGCGTGTGGTAGCCGAGTCCGATGGAGTGGTATTGTGTAGTTCCCGTGTCTGGTGATGTGGTATTTCATGGGTTTTCATGGGAGATAAGCTCTTAAGTAGTATCTGTGTCTTGTAGAATGGTGTTGCGTGGTAGACGCTTTTTGGTGGATTTACACTGGTGGAGTGCTGTTTATGTGTTTAGGAATACTACTATGCCGTAGCCAAGTGAGGAGGAGTGTTATTATGTACTGTGTGGTTGCCGAGTGTGGTGGAAAAGCACTGTGGTATTTCTGTTGTGGAGTTTATCGTGCTTCAGCAGCATGTGTTGATTTGCTAGAGTTACAGCTGTGTGTGGTAAATTAGTATTCTATGGTAACTGTGTGTGGTACATTCGTATAACACGATGAGTATTGTATGTGGTTGAGTATTAATGTGTGGTAGATGTATGTGATGAAGTGGT
>NC_051422.1:32715500-32723000 GCF_015228065.2 Penaeus monodon | reverse complement strand
CACGCCGGCGTACAGCTTGGGCGTGGAAAGGCATTGCTACATTTGATATGCAGTCATGTGATGCTACATTCCAAATTTAGGATATAATATAAGTATATCTTCTAAGACATCAGAGGATATGAAATAGTTACATAGTTCTCCATACCTCAAGCTAGGTGGTCTGAAAGGCTGTAACACATGGCACTCTGAGATATAATGTACAGGCGTTCACTTATATTCTTCATTACACAGTTTACACTTAGTTTCTTCGACATTACAAACTGTACTGAGCTGCCAATACAATCTATATCCAAGCCTGATTCTTGCGGTCACAATATCACACTGTCTTGTTCTTGTTTTATATAAACCATAGGTGAATGAATCTTGCCTAAACCGGTCATAGTGCTTTATGCTACAGCTTGTCTAGTTGATCTTTTATCCCTTGTGGGAGTGCGTTTAGCTGAGAATTCCCTTCCCACTGCTCTAGCAGCATATTAGCCTGCTCTTGTGGACTGTGGAACTGCGGTGTTGTGAGAGTTTTACCTGTCAGCCTATTAATTTTTCTCCACATGTCAGCCACAGAGGTTTGACTATTGATACCTTGCAGAAATTGTTCCCAGTGTTTACTACGAATCTGAGTTTTTAATTCCCTGAATTCCTTGTTGGCTTTAAGAAACTGCAGAAGATTATCTGTCGTCTTACTATCTTTATAACAATTAGCAAGCTCCTGGACCCGTTTATGTTCCTTGGCCAAAATAGGGTCATTGATCCACCCCGGTGCATAGGAGGCCTGGGGCCTTTTTTTCTTCGAGAGTTTTCGTGAACAGACCCATGTGTTATAGTAGTCAGTCACAACTTTGATTAAATCCTGAGAAAAATTTTCAACAGTTGTTATTTCATAGGTGTTATACCAGTCATAGACCCGTGCCTTGAAGTGATGCTCCAGGCCCGGTGGGATAATTATTCTGAGCCTAGGTGATTTAGGGGCTGAGTCGCCCCTAAATCTTTTCGGATTCCAAAGTGGTCACTAACTAACTCTCGTACCAGTGAAGTATAGACATTACCATGAACTAAATTTTTGCCGAATACGTAGTCTAACCTGCCACCTCCCAAATGAGTCTGCTTCTGTGTCATATATTGTCAGTGATCTACTATTGATGAAATGCTTGAATTCTTCACCATTACTATTACGCTGGTTGTCTCCAAAGTGTGGATGCCTTGCATTGAAGTCGCCCATGCATAACGTGCCTTGGTTGTGAAAATTGGGGAGAGAACTAGCCAGAAATTTAGAGTATCTGGCATATACATTATACAGTGAAAAATACCCAGAGGAAGTCTGGATTTTTAGATGATGAAATTGAACATCAGTGTTCTCGGATTATTAAACTAATTTATGTGGCAGTGTTACCTTCACATATGTCAACAATCCAGTCATGGCTGTATTCACATATGAATAATACCCCTTAAGTGCAGGTGCTATTTTCATCTTAGCAGCGGCAGCAAAAGGTTCTTGCACGCATATAACATCAATATTATATTTGTGGATGTAAAATTCTAGATCATTTAGCCTAAGCTTAATGCTACGCATATTCCATGATATGAATTTGATTGTGCGTTTATCCATATGTGAATATTGTTTTAGTAGGCAACCTGTTCTTTATGCTGTTATATCCTCTAATATTACGAATTATAGATTCACATAAGAAACATATAACTTTATGATTATGGATTTCAGTACAGATGGTAGTCGTGGACTGAAAATTACTTTTAACCATTTCAAACATTTGGTCTTAGCTTTGTTCCACTTCTCAGCACAGTCCCTTCCGTTTTTGCGTCAGATGCACCTGAGGGGCCGGTTGCGTCACTGGACTCGACGTCACAGGGATCCTGATTTTGTTCGTGGCTGCTGTCAGCGCTGACACGCCCACTCTGGTTATCAACACTGGCGGTCTGACAGCGATTCTCCTCGCTCGTTCTTTTATCACTAATCGTAGCACTAGTATCACGACAATGACAGTCACTTTTTATTTTTTTTTTCCATTTCCTGCTTCAGCGACGTTATTTCATTAATTAAGTTATTGTTTTGGGCTTTCAGAGCTTTCATTTCCTTTAGAAGTTCAAGCACATTTACGTCGCCTTGGTCAGCTGGCGTGACGTCCCTTCTGTCACATGGTTTTGCGGGGGATTCCCCCGCCAGTCCTGCGGTCGTCCCTGCCTGAGGGTGAGGGACGGTTGCCTCGGCTGTCGCCTGGGGAGGAGGGGGGGCGTTGTCTTCAGTTCAGAGAGTATGTCAGCTTTGCGGCCCGAGATACCCTCTGTGAGGATCAGCATCATCTTGTCCACCTTCTCCTCCAGCTGCGTAACCTTGTCGCGTAGTTCGGTGGCCTCTTCACCCCCACTCGCTGGCAGCCGCGGGAAATCTCGGCGACTGGTGACGTCACACAGGGCACGGCCGGGCGCTTCCCTGGCACGCTGGTCGCGGGTTGGGTTGGGAGGGCCGCGCTGGTCACTCGCGGTCGGTGCTGGTACCACAGGGGGTGGGGGGGAGGGGACAGGGCAGGGAGGGCCGTGCACCCCCAGTGCCAGGCAGTCACACCTGTCATCCCACACCTGAAGCATGATGGGACAAAGCCTGGTGCATCTGCAGTACTCTCTCCTTCTGCAGCACTGCGAGGGCACTCTTTTGCAGTATGCTGGTCGCCACATGCTGCACAGCGTGCCTTGCCCTTGCAATACTTAGCTACATGGCCACTTCCCATGCAGTTATAGCAGATCACAGGGGATGCCCTCCACGGCCGCACGTGGCTGGCGGGCATGTATTTTCCGAAGAAGTGGTATGTACTTGGAGGTGGTTGCTCTCCTTTCCATATAATGCGGATGCGGTTTAGTGGTTGCCCATCCTTGTGCACTCTTATGGCCTTGTGAACTCCGTCGAGTGCATACACATTTTCAAGATCGAGATCCTTGTTGTAGTGTGTCACAAGGTATTCATCAAATTTTCCTCGTTTTTGTGGTTCATCACATAGTTTGAAGGTAATACCTCCAATTGATCCTTTAATAAGGTCGGCAATGTATTTCTGCTGCGAGCGAGCGACATACACATACGGTGAGGAGAGAGTGTCTCCTCGCACAAGGTCGAGGGAGGTGCCCCCCAGGGCCGGAGGGTCGTTGCCGAGGTCCTGCAGCCATTTCATTTTTTTCGATTTCGTTGTGCCTTCAGGGAAGGCGAGGCGGACTTAATTCTTCTTTGGTGCCAGTGGTGTCTTCCCGGCATTGTCGGGCTTTCTTTTTCTCATTGCTTTCGACTTCACTAATGTGAAGCCGTCACTTCCTCCTTCAACGTCGCCCATCAGGGCGTCAGGATCACCTTCAGTGCATGCCTGTTGCATGGCAATGGATTCAGTGGGACTATCCACTGAACTACAGGATGAAGCGCATTCTTCAACCGCGGGAGGGGTGGGACAGTTATCCTCCGCGCCCTCCCCCTCAGTGTTTACATTGCGGTTTCCCCCCATCGTGGGGGTGACCGCAGCGCCTTGCCCACCCGGCTCGCCCGCCTCGTGACAGGTGATATATAGCGCTCGGGACAACGGGGCACTCACCTCCAACGGTTACCACAGCAGTACTTGGCACTCGGTAGAGGAATTATTTCAAATTCTCGTACAAGCATAACTATTATCACATCACTATTGTCATGTCACTGACTTGCGGATTATATGAGCACCAAATGTTCATGAACTCCTTGTACAATTTATTTTGTATATGACGCAAGAGGTTCGTGTGTAAGGGACGAGGGCACCGGAGCACGGGCACCACACGACCTCTCCGTATGAGGTCACGGTGTGTACTGCATGCGTTTTGTTAATGAATTGTGGAGTGCGTGTTCCGTAGACTTTACTCTGGAGTCTATAAAGGGAAATTGAAAGTAGATGTTTATGTGTGTGAGTATGAATTTTTGTATTTCTGTAAAGGGCTGACGGTAAGTTATCAGAGTCCATATGTATGTTATGAACACTGCATCATGGTCTGTGGCAACCCTTCATTTATCTGATTTATTTATCTATCAATTTACAAACAGTTGCATACACATACAAATACACATTCACAAAACACACACACATATGCAAAAGCCTACACACTTCGTATATGTATATATATTTTTTTTTTTTTTTTTTGCCTTTTATTTATTTATTTATTTGTTTATTTATTTATTTTCACACACCAAGTAAACCAAAATAACAACGATCCTTCACATTAAACAAAAACTGGAAAGGTTTCACCTCCGGAAGATGTTCATCGCCCGGAAATTCCTGCACATTTCGCCGAGGTCCACCGCCTCGGGGACTTGGCGAGCTTCAGCCGCTTCAGAAGCGTCCTGGACTGAAGCTGCTCCCGCCGGCTGCTGCGCTTCGGGCGCCTCGCAGCAGGAGGGGAGCTGAGCCCCGGCCTCCCGAAGGAGCCTCTGCAGGAGGGCGATGAGCTCCTCCAGCGACGGCCGCCTCTCGTGCTGCGCGTCGGAGGCCCTCTGCAGGAGCGCGTCCAGCTCCTCGTGCTCGCAGGACATGGCGTTCCTGAAGAAGGCGAGGGTGGCGGCCAGGCCGACCACGTCGCAGCGGGCCTGGACGGGCGAGCCGTCGAAGAAGCAGGCGCAGAAGTAGGGCTTGCCGGTGACGGGGGCCGCGCGCGGGTACGAGTGGCCGACGCGGCACGCCAGGCCCAGGTCGACGACGTGGACCTCCTGCGGCTCGCCGTCCGCGTCCACCTCCAGCAGGACGTTGTCCGGCTTGAGGTCGCAGTGGACGAAGCCGGCCTGGTGCACCTGCCGCAGGGCCTGGCACGTCCGGAGCATGATGGCGAGGCAGGCGCGGTCGCTGGGCTCCTGGTCCACCGCCACGGACAGGTCGCGGCCGCGGCAGTAGGTCATGAGCAGCGCGGGCGGGTCGTAGCAATAGGCCAGCGCGCGCGGGGACCCGCCGGCGCCCTGCAGCTGCTTCAGCACCTAGAATTCCTTCAGGATGCTCTGGTTGCGCCGCGATTTGCTCAGCTTGAGGGCGGCCTCCTGGCCCTCATACTCCACCAGATACACGTCGCCGAAGAAGCCTTGGCCCAGCTTCTCGCTGTTCTCGAAGATGAGCTGCTCCATGAATTCCTCGGTCATGCGGAAGGGCGCCATGGCGCTGCGTCGGAGGGTCTGTCTGGCGCGAGTCGCGTTGCTCGAGACAATGTGCGGGGCCGGAGGCGGACGGGGGTACCTTGGAAGCGGTAGCGAGGCTGTGTGTGTGTGTGTGTGTGTGTGTGTGTGTGTGTGTTTGTGTGTGTGTGGTGTGTGTGTGTGTGTGTGTGTGTTGTGTGTGTGTGTGTGTGTGTGTGTGTGTGTGTGTGTGTGTGTGCGTGTGTGTATGTGTGTGTGTGTGCGTGCGTGCGTGCATGCGTGCGTGTGCGTGCGTGCGTGCGTGCGTGCGTGTGTGTGTGTGTGTGTTGCGTCTATGTGTGTGTGTGTGTGTGTGTGTGTGTGTGTGTGTGTGGTGTGTGTGTGTGTGTGTGCATATATAAATGTGTGTGTGTGTGTATATTTATATATATTATATTATATATATATATATATATATATATATATAATATATTATATATATTGTAGCGGGGCGTAGACCCAGTAGTTTTTAATATGTCTGGGGAGTTCAGGCCTCAACCGAGAATAGATACTTTTATTAAGGAAAGATTCGTCTCAAGGGGAACAGATGTAAAGTTCCAGGCCGACGGCACGCTGCCACCACCCGATTAGTAGGTTCGGGAACCGTGTGTGTTATGTATGTGGGTGTGAATTTTGTATGAGAGAAGGGTGGTAGGAAAAATACAGAGGCATGTGGCTAAATGTTGGGATGTGTAATTTGTGTAAATGTGGAAAGGGAGATAGCGTAGGCTGAGCGTCTGCGTGGGTTAGTGTTTGGAAGAAAAATGCAGAATCATAAAATTCTTCCTCTTCCTTCGGTTTGAGCATCCACCTGCTGGGAGTGGGAACCCAGGTATAGAAAAAGTTAAGGCTGTTCTAGAATGTCAGCTTAATATACTCTGATTAATCAAGCCTTTTTACAGGCCTTTCAGGGGTTGCAAGATAGAGTAAACCAGCAAATTGTGTTTGTTAGGAGACCCGGAGTCCGAAAAAGTTTCGAGCATTCGGCCTTTAGTCAAAAAACCATAGTTTAGAAGGGGGTAAATATCCACTGTATTTCCTGACTGGGACTGAGTGAAAGCTCTAGGATGGTATAAGGGTTTATTAACGGGCAAGTTTGCACTCACTAGGAAGGTATACAGGTAATTCAGTCATTAAAAAATAGCTGAAAAGATGTGTGCATCCCCCAATTTATCACAGGCGGAGTGATGCACAGAAAACTAACACCAATGTACTTAAAAATATCATAAAATATTATTTTAAATCCTAAGCGGGCCCGTCCCAAAAACTCCATAATGTTTTTTATCCGTGATAGCACCCACGAAAACATACGAATTCTTAATTAAAAAACAAGTTTAATCTCCACCCCAAAGGGAGGTTAACTTAAAACAAACAAACAAACAAACAAAAACAACAACAACAAAAAACTAGTTGCTGTAAAACTCTGGTTTAAAAAAAAATTTGTGTAAAATAAAACTAAAAAGTGCGAAGTAAGAAAATTTCCCGGGACGCCAAGCAAAACCAAACACCAAAAGGGGCACCGATCACGAAGACTGTCTGATCACCCCCCAAGGTCAGGCAGGAATCGACCCAAAAACGAACGAAAACGATTTTGTAAAAAAAAATAAAATAAGCGAGATTGTGTATCTCTTTCTCAGGAGGTACGGATCCTCAAGCTGAGAGGAAAAATAAATCCACTGGAGGTACGGATCCTCAAGCAGTGTTCTCTTAGTGAAGTGGTTCTTTAGTGCTCTCCCACACTTTGATTTTACAGAGTGCTGCTTTGGGGACAATGAAAGAGTGCACCTGCATGTAGCACCACAAGCACGTCCCCACGCCTAAGTCCAAAAGGACCAGGTGTCTCCTACACACAACCCCCAAATAAAACGACTTATCTTTGTGGGGATACGGGATCGGCAATCCTGGCGTAAAGCGAGGTAAATCCACAGGTAATCCATAAAAAGCAGGTAAATCCACAAAGCGAGCACTTAAAAAAACCGAGAGCGGAACCACTAACACGACAAAAGTTAGGACCGAACTGTCTTCCCCTCACAAAACTAGGGGTATTTATACCCGAAAAAGACCCTCAGGCCATGCCCCAGCATGGGGCGAAAAGAAGATATGCAAAAATAAGTGTTGTACTACCAATCCGATAGTCCGGCAGTCCCAAATAAGCCAACGACCCAAACAACCGTGAAAGAGAAGGGAGAGAAAAACACTATCAAACGACCATTACTCCCTTCAGGGGCTATTGTGACACTGGAAGGAAAGGATACATAGGAAAACTGGTAATGTACAATTTACGCGAAAACTGTACATTTCGGGCGGTAAATATCTACGGTATGGGACTT
>NC_051422.1:32700500-32708000 GCF_015228065.2 Penaeus monodon | reverse complement strand
CACACTGTGCACTCGTGTGTGTGTGTGTGTGTGTGTGTGTGTGTGTGTGTGTGTGTGTGTGTGTGTGTGTGTGTGTGTGTGTGTGCAGGCCCCGTCCATATGTACATACACGTGCACACAAAGAGATAGGATTATTTCACAAGAGGAGAGAGACGGTGTCTTCTATCCTTCCATCAGTCCTGTTGAGTGGTTTTTCTTTACGCATTATTGTCAGTTCCATTGCTTTTAATACTGTTGCTGTTAGTAATCAGCATAACCAATTATAGCATTGTTATCCTTATTGTATTCCCCATGAATATAATTAATGTTAATATCTTGTACCGTACTTGGTATGAAGGTTGTCTTTGTTGTTGTTTTGCTTTTATTCCCCTCCTGCCATCTCCATCTTCGTTATCATTATCATTATTATTATTATCATCATTATCATTACCATTACATGACCATTATCATCACTGAAATCACTGATGTTCTCGCATGGTTTTTGTTATCATCATTGTTTTTTTTTATTGTTATTGTTATTATTATATCATTACTCTTGCTGCTGCTATAATCATTATTATTGTTATTGGTGTAGTTACCATCATTGTTATTGTTGCTTTTGCTGTTGTTGTTGCTGCTTTGTCGTGGCTGTGATCCTTATCATTATTCCCAGTAGAATTGTTGTTATTAGTATATGTAGTCTCACCAATGTCGCCATTATTAGTATTAGTATTAACATTTGAATTATTAGTAGTATCAATAGTAGTAATATAAGTAGAAGATATTGTAATAGTAGTGGTGGTGGTGCATTAGTAGTAGTAGTAGTAGTATCTTCCTCATTCTTATCATTATTATTATTATTATTATTATCATTGTTGGTAATATAATAATTATTATTATCATCCTTATTAGTAATGTTACGGACGTTAATATTCTTAATTTTTATTACCATTAATGTTATTATCCCTAATTGTTATTACTAATGTTATTGTCCTAATCAACATTAGCATAACTATTACCAGTATGAGTTTAAAAGCAATAACCATTGTCATTATCATTATCATTATCACTCTAACTCTTCTTTGGATGTTATTGTCGTTGATATGATCAATCATATGTTAATGATAATGGCATTAGCATCATATTTTTCATACTGACAGTTATATCAGAACATTCAACGCGAACCATAATAACACAATGTTCTTTCCTCTGTTTCGAATGCCACATCATCATAATCATCATCCTCTCGGGATTATTAATCTCGTGTGAAACCTCGGGTAGACTCTGTCTGTTTATCTGTCTATTTGTATATCCATTCTTCCTGTCCTGTTCTATCGCTCTCTCTCTATCTATCTATCTAGCTATCTATCTGTTTGTCTGTTTATCTCTCTATCTATCTTTCTCTCTCTCTCTCTCTCTCTCTCCCCTCTCTCCCCTCCTCTCTCCCCCCCTCTCTCCCCTCTCTCTCCTCTCTCTCTCTCTCTCTCTCTCTCTCTCTCTCTCTCCTCTCTGTTCCCCTTTCCCTACTTTCTCTCCCCTCTCCCCCTCCCATCCCCCCGCCCTCTGACCCCGTGTTTTGCCTCCAGGCCTTGCGCGAGGTCATCCGCACGTGAAAGCGCGAGCGGAAGCTGTCCAAGATCGAGACGCTGACGCTGGCCAAGAACTACATCATGGCGCTGACGAACGTGGTGTGCGAGATGCGCGGAGAGGACAAGCCGTACCAGCTCTTCCCCAACAGCTCCTCCTCGCCGGCGTCCTCCACGGGGAACAACGGAGGCGAGTCCCCGTCTGCCAACAACAACACCTCCTGCTGCTTCCCGGCGGCCAACAGCGCCTCGCCGACTTCCACCGCGACCAACGCCTCTTCCCCCACCAGTCTGCACCGGGACTCGGAGCTCTACTGAGGGAGTCCTTCGTCGGGGGGGGGGGCGCCGGGAGGCCAGGGGCACGCCCAGGGTCCCTTTGGTAGACGTGCAATGTTGATCATCCGGAGAAGGACGATGACTTTCTGTTAGATATCAATGAATATATACACATATACATATATGTATATGTACATACATACGTGTACGTGAGTGTGTGTGTGTGTGTGTGTGTGTGTGTGTTGTGTGTGTGTGTTGTGGTGTGTGTGTGTGTGTGTGTGTGTGTTGTGTGTGTGTGTGTGTGTGTGTGTGTGTGTTGTTGTGTGTGTGTGTGTGTGTGTGTATGTTTTTGTGTGTGTATATATATATATTTTATATATATATAATATATATATATATATATATATAATTTTATATATATATATATGAGAGAGAGAGAGAGTTATAGTTATAGTTATATATTTATATGTACATATTGCATATACATACATACACGTCACACGTAATATACATTTTAGCCTCCAAAACTGCACTTAAAGACTAGGGAGCAGTGTGGTGAAGTGCGAGAGGAATTGCCTTAATGATTATTTATCGACATGATTGGCATTATCATAAAGTGATTTGCAGTTATCATCGCCGCCCGTGTTAATACCACTTTTAATCACTGTCACGATTATCATTGCAAATTCACTGCCACGATAAAAATGTTCAGAGAAGCGTTTTTCTCAATTTGATTATCACCCGACTATTTCTTTATTCTTTAAACTGTAAAGTCACGATCAACATCACTATCATATTTCAAAAGCACTCCTCATATCTCTCATTTTCACGACCATGTTAATCATCATGCATCAGGCGGTTTAGGTATCAAGATATCTTTTTGCTCAGCTTTTGACGTCACACGCTGGTGTTTCAGCAAAGACAGATTCGCGTCGTGTCACGCGTCTGTCATGTCATGTTCATGTCATATTCACGTCATGTCGCATCATATCTTTTTGGCTTTACACGGCTTTTAATCATCGTCTGCAAGTCTGAAACCGTAGCTTCATGAAAACAAGTGCAGGTAATCAATACTCTCTTCTTATTCTTTATAAGGCACATCCACGCTCAACAGCACACACACACACACACACACACACACACACACACACACACACACACACACACACACACACACACACACACACACACACACACACACACACACACACACACACACACACACACACACACACACACACACACACACACACACACACACACACACACACACACAGCGGAGGTCTGAACCCAAACATCAAAGCGAAGATATACATTGAACATCCACTGAGAAGACGCACCGACTAAGATGGTTAGGTTTGTCTTGCCTTTTATCGAGTCCTTTCTCTCCCTCTCTCTATTCCCTTTCGTTATATTTTCCTCTTCTGTTATCTTCCCTCTCTTCCTCCTTCTGCGTGTGACTTTCACCCATATTTACCTCTCTTACCGGCCTCGTTTTCCTTCTTCATTTATTTGTCATTTTCATCCTCTCTCTTTTCTTTCAGTATTCGCTCCCATTCCTTCTCTCTATCTATCTGCATCTTTCCCTCCATTTCAGTCTGTTCCCTCCCATTCTCTTCCTCTCTCTCTCTCTCTCTCTCTCTCTCTCTCTCTCTCTCTTCTCTCTCTCTCTCTCTCCTCTCTCTCCTCTCTCTCTCTCTCTCTCTCTCTCTCTATATATATATATATATATATATATATATATATATATTATATTAATATTATATATATATATATATATATATTATATATATATATATATTATATTCCCTCCTTTCTATCTAATCCCCCTCTGCCTCGTCTCCCTCTTTCTCATTTCCCATTCACCTCCCACCCCTCCTCCTCCGGACCCCCCCCACCTCTCCCTCCTCCCTGGTGACTGACGTGTCGTGAATAACAATCAACCATGAATGAATTTAAAGAGATGGGAGAATGAATTTAAAGAGATGGGAGAAATGTGAAAATTACAATCGGGCAAAACTGAATAGGCAATGCGGTGAGCAAAAAAACTTTAGGTTGATGTATGGTTAGATAGAATAATAGATCGACTGTAGATGTGGCTGCCAATTCATGCATTTATTTCTTTTTAAGAGTAGGCATATAGGCTGCTGAATGCATAGCCAGATTGATATGTGTATGTGTGCGCAAGTGTGTGTGTGTGTGTGTGTGTGTGTGTGTGTGTGTGTGTGTGTGTGTGTGTGTGTGTGTGTGTGTGTGTGTGTGTGTGTGTGTATTATTGCTAGTATCGAAGTAGATGTACAGTAGCTATAGACATTCATTGCGCCGCTTGTGTACATATATGCTGATACATTTTATATGCAAATTAGATACAAATAGATAGAAGCAGATATAGATTCATTTGCATATAGATAGTTATAGATATCCCCTTGCTCGCCCACCTATATAATGCTCTTATCACATATCAGTTTCTCAGATATCCATCCATTCTTCTATCTATCCATCCATCTATCTACTTATCTATCTTTTTACCTGTCCATCTTTCTATTTGTCTCTTTTTTTCTCTTTCTCCTCTTCTTGTCTCTCTTCATTCTCCCTTCCTCCCTCTCCCTCCCTCCTTTTCCCCTCCCCTTCCTCCCTCTCCCCCCCTTCCTTTTCCCCCTCCCTTGCCCTCTCCCTCTCCCTTTCGGCTCCCCCCTCTCCCTCTCCTCTCCCTCTCCTCTCCCTCTCCCTCTCCCTCCCCCTCCCTTTCCCCTCCCCCTCCCTCTCCCCACTCCCTCCCCCTCCCCCCCGAACACGTGTAACCGGCAGCCTCTTCAAACCTTAATGACGAAGAAAAGACCGCGTTAACAGCATGTGGACGATGACAAAAAGAGTTCAATGAACATATTTCAATTAATGATCGTATCACACGGAATTAAAGGCGAGTGGCGCGAGCGCTGAAGGGGGGGAGGGGGGAGAGAGCGGAGACCCCCCAACCCCCGCCCCCTGTCAAGAAGGTGGGCGTGGTTTCCGAGAGATACAGAGAGAGATGGAAGAGGGAGAAAGAGAGGGACTCACGGGAAAGACATGGGAGACGGATGGAGAGAAAGAGAGAGAGAGAGAGAAAAAGAGAGCGAGAGAGAGGAGAGAGAGAGAGAGAGAGGGGCGAGAGAGAGAAGGAGAGAAAGACAAATAGACAGACAGACAGACAGTCAGACAAAAAAAACACAGATACAGACAGAAAACCGAGACAGTCTGAAAGAAAAAAAGGCGGGACAGGTAAACGTGACAAAAGCAGTTAGATAGACAGACAGACAGATAGAGAAGGGGCGATGATAATCAAGGAGGGAAGTACAGTAAGGAAGAGAAACTTTGCTAATATTCTCGTGACGTCAAAAGTAGTTTGTTTTAGTAGCGTCGACCACCAACAGATGGTGCCAGTAGGACCGCCAACGTTGCCCGTTGGTCGAGAACTTTTGTGGTAATATGATTTACCAATGAGCGATGTCGGGTGCGTTGATAGAACCTACCTGTTGGTTAGTGATATAAATACTATAATACCTTTTGGGTAGAGCACGAAATCGTGGAAAGATAACTGCCGCTGTTCCCTGTTTACAATCCCCTTTTGCCACCACGCCTTTCTGCCTCGTCCTCAGCTTGTATTTCATCTTTGATTTCCTTTTCCTTATCTTCCTCTCCTTCTCCTCCTCCTCTTCTTCTTCTTTTCCTATTATTATTATTTGTATTACTATTGTTATTGTTATTATTATTATTATTATTATTATTATTATTATTATTATTATTATTTTTATTATTATTACTATTATCATTTCTTTTACTTCTTATTCTTTTCTTATGTTCCTTTTTTCTCCTTCTTCTTCTCTGACAAATGTCAAAATCTGGGTCTTTTGCTATTCTTAGAGTCAACGCAGCGCCGGTCTTGCTAAAGGTCACATTATTTCTCGCTTTTCTCTTTGTTTTTTCTTCCTTTTTTAGATTGTCGCATCATCCCCATGCCCCGATGTTGAATCAGTGATTATATATATATATATTTTATAAAATAATATATATATATATATATTATATATATATTTTATATTTTAATTATTATATTATATATAATATATATAATATATATATATATATATATATATATATTATATATATATATATATATATATATATACTTACAAGCCGAAAATGCCGAGTCGTGTACTACTTGGATTTTGACATTAACAAAACTACAGACTTTTTTTTAGAAACTTTGCCACAAAGCTAAAATAACTTTATGATACATAAAAACTAATGAGACTGCACATTTCACACAAAACTAACGAGGCTCATGCATCCAGACCAAAAAAAAATAGAAAATTTATTCCAGTAAATCCTAATAGTTGGACTTCAAACTAACGTCTTCAGTTGTTGTTTTCTTTCAAATTCCAAACAAAGGCCAAATTCGCACAGAACCACAGACCGCATTACTCAGTTAGCCCGTCACCACATATATGATCCCGGTAATCTATGCCAGAAGTTCGTACTAAAGATGTAAGTATTGGTATTGATATTCCCAACAGTCATCTTCACCACACTTGATTAACAAGGCACTTCATTCAACAAGTCTAATACTGAAATACACTCGATATCCTTGTGTGTGCGTATATGTGTGTGTGTATATATATATATGTATATGTGTCTGTATATAATATATATAAAATTCATATATATATCAAATATATATATAAAATATATATATATATATATATATATATATATATATATATAATATATATATATAATATATATAGATATATATATGATATTATATATATATATATATATTATATATATATATATAATCTGTGTGTGTGTGTGTGTGGGGTTGGTGTGTGTGTGTGTGTGTGTGTGTGGTGTGTGTGTGTGTGTGTGTGTGCGTGCAAATATATGTAAGTATGTGTTTGTAGAGGAAGACCTTGATCCATTGGTTCAAAATCAACATTAAAAGTCAAACAATAAAATGAAACTCGTATGTTTATGTGTGCGTATATGCATATATGTATGGAGTTACATGCTTACATTTATATTTGTGTGTATATATATATATATATTATATATATATATATATATATATATATATATATATATATTAATATATATATTATTAGAGCGGAACTACTGATCAACCCTTACGACAATAACTGGCGACACGAAAAGATTCCTTTTAAAATAGCGATGCACGCAGAAATATATTTTTCTAATAACATGTTACTAAAAGCTGAAAGCGATCCGACTGGAATGTTTTAAGAATCTACGGATCCCGGACATTAGGAATGCGAGGTTTAAAAGAGAGAGAGATAGCAAAAAAAAAAGAAAAAAAAAGAAAAGAAAAAAAAAACTTGAATCGGCTGACAGCTCTGTCTCATTAATTTAACATGGCGGACATCTGCTGTGATTTTCTTGTGTCCGGAAAAGTGTGGAGAGCTCATTATGGTAATTATGAGACGAGTGTTGGACTCGAGTGCGTTATTCTATTAGAAATTCTTTTAAAGAGGACTTGTTACTTGAAGGAAGAAAGTGTTTAGTGGAAAGGAGTCTTTGTGTGGAAATTAATGATTGCTGCTGGAGGAAAATAGTTTTGCTGTTCGTGAGACTGGAAGACGTCTACAGTATTAATTCTAAGACA
>NC_051422.1:32693000-32695500 GCF_015228065.2 Penaeus monodon | reverse complement strand
AAGCCTTCCTTCAGAGCCTGAGGCCACGACAGGACCACCGGGACCGCTCACTGGTCCCCCTCGCCGCCACAACCACCCCTTCGCCTCGAGCATAGACGTGTAGCTTGTAAGATTACTGAGGAAGTAAATATTCAGTGTTAATATATGCAATTCTGTGTATCTACTTGTGACATGTTGGACCTCTACTTGAAGATATCTCTCAGTCGTCTGTGGTGCTAAGTTCTGTTGGCGTTTTCATGCTGGAGGTCTTCTCTTCCCTTCCCGCGTGGCGCGACGGGGTGGCGCTGTCGTCTTCACTCTCGGGGGCCTCTTAGCCGAAGCTCATCTCTCGCTTCCCTTACCTTTTTCCATTCATCTATTCACACCCACCCGTTTTACTTATATTTATACTTCCCTTCCTTTCCTTACACATTTGATTTATACTTCCCTTCCTTTCCTTACACATTTGATTTATACTTCCCTTCCCATCTTTATTGATTCATTCTACACTTGCCTGTCCCTTTTCATTTACTGACTTTCTCTCTTCATTCATCCTCCACGTGTTCTAGTGTGCCAAATCGTCCCAGGCCGGGGGCACGGTGCCACCCGCGCCCGATGCTAGGTCGTGAGTTTAAGCTTCGGGATAAAACAAGTCCTTTGTCCTTTTCTGACTAGTGTTCAGGGGACGCGATCTATCCCCGCCACAACTTAATTGCTTGTCCTTTTCTTCTCTTTATGTATTTACATTTTGCTATATTTTTTCTCTCTTTCATTTACTTATTTACTTGGAGAAGATTTTAAAGAGAAAATTGTTCACAGTCGCTGCATTTCCCGAAAGCTGAAGATGCGCCAAAAATAACGATGATAATCAAACAGCGAATGAGTTGGAAACTGAGGAAGATAACCACTGGCATTTAATATCCGGATAAAACTTTCATCGAAATGCGGCATAAATCCTGTAAAACTGTAAAGCACAGAAGGTGAAAATGAGATTGTTTAGTAATGGCCACACCATGCCAGGCCTCGGCTCTAGCTAAACGCTGAGAAGAGGAGAGGGAAAGAGAGGAAGGGAGAGGGGAAGAGAGGAAAAGAAGAGGGAAAGAGAGGAAGAGGAGAGGGGAAGAGAGGAAGAGAAGAGGGAAAGAGAGGATGGGGAGAGGGGAAGAGAGGAAGGGGAGAGGGAGAGAGAGGAAGGGGAGAGGGAGAGAGAGGAAGGGGAGAGGGAGAGAGAGAAAGGTCATTACCTGATCATCAAAATTTCTCCGCCTCTCCCTGTCTCCTTCTCTGTTTCTTCTCTCCTCCCTTCTCTTAGCCTCTCTCACCTTTATTCCACTCTGCCTCTCTCTATACCTCTCTTTCTTATGCCCTCTCTCTCTCTCTCTCTCTCTCTCTCTCTCTCTCTCTCTCTCTCTCTCTCTCTCTCTCTCTCTCTCTCTCTCTCTCTCTCTCTCTCTCTCTCTCTCTCTCTCTCTCTCTCTCTCTCTCTCTCTCTCTCTCTCTCTCTCTCTCTCTCGCTGTCCCTCTCCCAAGCAAGGGAACGCAAAAGGCAAAACGCGAGAAAACACATTCCAATTTATTATATTTGCAATCTCCTCTAGACAGAGTAGCTCTGCTGATTTTTGTTGCTGTTATTGTTTCTCGCTGTTCCTTTCTTGTTTTTGCTCTTGGCTCCTCCGTTCACCTCCGTTCCCTCCCTTGGCGCCCGACCTGTTCTTGGCGTTCCTCGGTCCCGGTCTCCTTGCCTTGCGTGATCTTCGGCGGAAGGGAAATGCAGCTGAGTCTTAACTGTTCCTTTATTGTCCTTTTTCTATCGCTCCTTGGTCCAGTGTATCTATGTGTCTGTACATTGTTTAATCATTTTACCCCCTTGTTCTGAATTGTATCTTTATATTGGTAATATGCATTATATATATATATATATATATATATATATATATATATATATATATATATATACACATACATACATACATATATATATATATACATACATACATACATACATACATACATATACAACACACACACACACACACACACACACACACACACGCATATAATATATATATATATATATATATATATATATATATATATATATATATATTTATATCCTTCTTTTGTCTGTTTGCACTTATCCAACAATATACATACATGCATACATTAATACATACATACATACATATATATATATATATATATATATATATATATATATATATATATATATATATATATATATATATATATATATATATATATATATATATATATATATATATATTACACACACACACACACACACACACACACACACACACACACACACACACACACACACACACACACACACACACACACACACACACACACACACACACACACACACACACACACACACACACACACACACACACAGATATATATACAATATATATATATATATATATATATATATATATATATATATATATATGTATATATATATATATGTGTATATATTTATATATATATATACATA
>NC_051422.1:32685500-32688000 GCF_015228065.2 Penaeus monodon | reverse complement strand
TTATTTCAATTTATTTTCCAGCTTGCAGCCACAGTGATGAGGACATAAAGAGTTTCTTTGATGTACAGGTATTCTTTAATAAAAAGCCCCTTTTCCGTGATCATGGGTAGAAAAAGACAGAAAAATATACCTTTAGTTACAAAAACGATTGTCAAAAAAATGAATGTGGAAATGAAAATCGCTGTCCGGACTTAAAGGAAAATCCACATCCTAACCTGAATAATTGAAGGAATAGGGCAACAGAACTTAGTCTGAACTTCCCAAATATATACTCAGCGGTCGACGAGAAAAATACATTTTTGAGTCGGTCTAAAGAAATAGTAATAGAAGCTGCTTTTTAACAGGCAGTAAACTGAAAAGCATAAATACGTAAGTACTCTGTAGGAACTGGAGAATTTCTGCAAAAATACGTAAGTACTCTGTAGGAACTGGAGAATTTCTGTAAAAACCTGGCAGTAATTAAAACGGTAGATCTAACAGGATACTATAAACAGTAAGAAGGAAAATAAGCACAACTTTAACCTATATAAGTTAAACAGACAGCACCAGAGCTAAGACATGAGGAGACTCAGAACAGGGAAAACACAAATAAATTCCCTAAAGAAATCCGGGGATGAAATCATGTTTAGGCTGAAGATCAACACAATTATCAAAGAGGATGATTTATATAGTAGCTTGCACAGGTCAAGAAACCAGCCGCAGACAAAGGTAAACATAGTAATTAGAAATGACTCGATAATTCCTGAAGAAAAAAATAAAAATAATAAAAAGTATCAAGACGGAGAGGATCAAGATAGGAAGGCACCAGCATAGCCCTCATAAAAAATGAAGTGGAAATTGCGTAGTGAATGTCTTCTTTAAGACTCCCGGACTGTATCAAAATGCAAAATGGCTTTTTAAAAGTCGTCACAAATCACGTTTCAGACACAGGATCAGGAGCTCTTTTTTCGGCCCACTCGTGGAACCTTTCCTCCCTCGTCGACTCCCAGACACGGTGAATAAATAAATGAATTAATTCTATAAATAAGAAATCTACTCTAAGAGTCCAGCCAACAACACATCATTTATCACTACCGATAGGTGCAAACAGAGCTGTTCCTTTGACAAAAAGTTAATTCCGTTGTGCTTAATTGTTTTTAGTGCTCAATTTAGCAATATTTAGACATTATTCTGATTTTGAGGGGACGCAAATAAACATATGAAACTCAGATGGAAGGGGTTTTGTACCCTATATCGTAAATTTTGCCATTTATAGATGAATGTTTTTGCAATTACTAAAATGAACATAACATCAAATCCAACTCCTCATACCAGCCATGCGATCTAGAATTGCTATTATTTTCTGCATGGTAATCCTTATACAAATCTCACTTTTTACCCAATAGTTCAAAATCGACCTCGGTGTCCATCTTTCAGCACGTAGATATTATTGGCCGCTTTGGTAGGTCCATCCAACCCCAATATCGACCATCGGGTGACCCTTACATTGGGTTCTATTCGACCTAGGAAATAAAGCCGTCTTTCGAAGTGGATTCTGAACAGCGCTCAGATCCGTAGCTAAACCAAAAATAAAAGAAAATTAATAAATAGAATGTATGGCAGTCGTTGAGAATTAAAATCATTATAAGGAGCAATTTCTTTTAGATGAAGTCATGAAGGCCTTTGCAAATTTGGGGCAGTGACAATCAAACTTCACGCAGGAATCATTAAAATTATGACATGTCCAGAGGGAAAAAATCGGAAGCTTACAGATGGGAAAGAGGCATAATGTAGCATAAGAGCGGTCAAGTTCAAATACAAATACAGCAGTAGTAAACGAATAAATATGCAAGTTAACTCGTGTAGACAAACGCGCCTTGTGACACAAAAGTAAAGTGACGATATAGACTAGGATGAAGTGCCTTTCGACATGCAAGATGACACATTACGAGATTCCTTGCCATAACGCTCGAAGGGAAGTCTCCCACCAGTGCACTTTCCCGGTCGGGACATTCGGTTCAGAAACATGGACTCCGGCCAAATTACTCGAGAGAAAACGAGCAAGTGCTCAGAAGGGAAAAGAGAGACGTCTAGAGAACAGGAAGAAACCACAATGAGTGCAAAGGGGAAAACATAACTGCATTAAGAAGAAATGGTACACAGAAGGTCTGAATGCAGAAGACAGGGCAAATGGTGGGCAAACAAGGCAACAGACTGGGACATAAGCAAGTCCAATGACTAGATGGCGTGATGAAGTGGGGGAATTCTGGGGCTGGAAGCCAGAGGCAAGAGTGGAATGACTGGAAGCGACTAGGGAGGCCTGTCTCTGGGGTGGAGGGATGAAGGCTCACGATATTTATGAGTCTATATGTAGACAAACATAAATATAAATATATGTATATAAGTATGTATATATATATATATATATATATATATATATATATATATATATATATATATATATATATATATATATATATATACACATGTGTGTGTGTGTGTGTGTGTGTGTGTGTGAGTG
>NC_051422.1:32643000-32650500 GCF_015228065.2 Penaeus monodon | reverse complement strand
TGCTCCTTTCCGTGATGCTAATTTATGATGTGACAAAGATGCTGTTACTTAAAGAACTCGTAGCCATTTGGCACTTTATTATATTCTTCTCTTTTGCTCCAAATGTCACCAATATTTCCGTCTCCTACTGCTTGTGACCAGTCCCCTGCTTTCTCCACAGCGTTCATGGTAAAATTTCTTCTGGTCCTCCTTAGTTTGCTGTTATTGCTTTATTCGCCGTTCATGCCTTGTTATCCCTGCTTTCTTTGCTACCGCGCGTTGTTTGAGTTGCTCTGTTGAGGCGCAATCTCAGGGAGGACTCGCAAAGACCCAAGGGTTCCTCCTCCCTATGAGAGAGGTGGCTTTGCCCCGCCAGACGCTAGCCGGTACTTAAGGCCACGGACACCATTGTTTTTGTAGTTATTATTGTTATTATTCTTACTGCTATTACTCTTATTGTTATCATTCTTATTATTATGATTGTATTCTCATTATCATCACTTTCATTATTATGATTGCATTATCATTATCATCACTTTCATTATTATGATTGTATAATCATTATCATTATTATTTCTGTTAATATATGATTATTTTTTACTATTATCATCATTATTGTTATTACTATATATTTGTTTTACTCTCATCACTATTCATCATCATCATCATCATCATCATCATCATCATCATCATCATCATCATCATCATCATCATCATCGTCGTCATCATGTCATTATCATTATCATTAAAAATATAAAAAATGAGGAGGAGGAGGAGGAGGAGGAGGAGGAATAGGGGGAGGGGGAGGGGGAAGGGGAGGAGGAGGAGGAGGAGGAGGAGGAGGAGGAGGAGGAGGAGGAGGAGGAGGAGGAGGAGGAGAGGAGGAGGAGGAAGGAGAAGGAGGAAGAGGGGGAGGGGGAGGGGGAGGTTGAGGGGAGGGGAGGAGGAGGAGGAGGAAGAGGAGGAGAGAGGAGAGAAGGAGAGGAGGAGGAGGAGGGAGGAGGAGGAGGAGGAGGAAGAGGAAGAGGAAGAGGAAGGAGGAGGAGAGGAGGGGAGGAGGAGGAGAGGAGGAGGAGGAGAGGAGGAGGAGGAGGAGGAGGAGGGGAGGGGAGGGGAGAGGGAGGAGGAGGAGGGGAGGAAGAGGAGGAGGAGAGGAGGAGGAAGGAGGAAGGAAGAAGGAGGAGGAAGAGGAGGAGGAGGAGAGAGGAGAAGGAGGAGAGGGAGGAGGAAAGGAGAAGGAGAAGAAAAGAAGAAGAAGAAGGAGAAGAAGAAGAAGAGAGAGAGGAGAAGGAGAGGAGGAGGAGGAGGAGGAGGAGAAGGAGAGGAGAAGGAGAAGAAGAAGAAGAAGAAGAAGAAGAAGAAGAAGAAGAAGAAGAAGAAGAAGAAGAAGAAGAAGAAGAAGAAGAAGAAGAAGAAGAAGAAGAAGAAGAAGAAGGAGGAGGAGGAAGTAATTAATTATAATATTGATTATGACATTTGATGTACATAGTTTTTTCACTGATGTTTATGTATTTGAGTTTATATCCAGCATTTTTTTTTTTTTTTCTGAAACTATAATTTACTGCACATGTTTTTCCCTGTTTCAACAATCTTGCCTGTCCTTGTTCTCCAGCTAAAAAGACCTTTTTATTTTGATTTGATCTAATATGTCAATTTAATACTGTTCTTGTGCTGATATGTAAATCATAATGTTTTTGTTTGATCTTCTGGCTACTTACTCCTCAGATTTTATTAATGTACTTTGTCTGATTCTTTTTTATATCTCCTGGATTTCTTTTTGTATGACTGGCAATTCCTAAGTATTCAATTTTTATTACTTAAATGGACTACTGAAACCAACAGAGTACGAACTCACTTTTTCTTTTAGTTGTAGTGAAGTATGTGACTTTTTCATCAACATGAAATTGGAAACTGGAGAGAGCTGGAAGGTTATTGACATTGTAATGTCTTTTTTTAAACAGACACTACATAAACGTTGTCAAGGTGCAAACAGCTATGTCAGAAAAGAGGTAAATGTTGTTTCCAATACGTCGTGTTCAAATCAATATATGAAAGGTACATTAAACATTTAAAAAATGTATGACACAATACAACTTGTTTTCAGAATGCAATGCATCAAGTATTGCAGTCACTGATCACTTCCAATCATATCTAAAGAAACAGACAACAAACCTCACATAATACACACATCACACTGAATTTGCAGTTTGCATTCAATTTACAAGAGCAATTTGGAAAATATCACAGAACTTGGATTTTAACTTTTATTTTATAAAGTTTTTTTTTAATGACATTCTATCTTTTGCAAGAATATATACATATCATAACACACCACACAAATTTCTTTGTGGAACAATGATTAATAGAATATTGACTCAATAGAAAACAAGGAATAATAAAAATAAAAATAAAAAATGTACAAAAAAATCCCATTAATTCTAAACCAATTACTCTGCTTGACATAGGCAATACATAACTGTGAATACAGTCTACTAAAACATTCAGTATTCAAGCATGGTGACAGATATATATGCAACCACTATATATATAATCCTTATTATCTATACATTATTTTATCAATCACACAATTTTATGACCAGAGGAAATGGGAAAGACTGTTTTACATTGTAGAATACCTTTTTAATCAAATATATAAATATATAAATATATTGACTCCTTCAAAAAAAAATGCATATAATAAAATCATGAAAATATATTCCTCACTTTAGGTGCTGAGAGCCCAAAGAAAAAAATACTTATAAGAAAACAACACAATAACCTTGGAGATCTTTACATGTGTCTGTCTTTGCTGATTATGGGCTACACCTTGATATACAGTACATTCTGGGTAACTACCTCTTCTTGATACCATGAGGCAATGCTGAAATTCCAGAAATATTTCACTCTACAACTTTTACAATATCGGCTAGACTTAAAAGGTAGGAGCTCATGATATCATCACGAACATAGATTATATGGGAGATATTTATCTTTATTAGGGTACAATGTCATGTACAAGTTTAGTAGAAACATCTAGATGTGGGTCATAAATTATCCATAATTTTGAGAGATTCTTCTATACTCATGTTATCCCTAAGACTTTAAAATTTTAATATATAATCCATGCTAATCAAAGAGCAAATAATTTTAGCCCACAAGTCAGAAATGAACTGTATCCATACATCTTTTTTATTAATTATATACTTATTTGGTCTTGCTATATACAACCCATCTAGCTAGACACCAAACTAGTATAGATATAAGAAAACCATTCTCTTCTTATGAAAGCAAATTATAAACCTATACTGTATGTTCAATTAACACTTTTCCACATAAAAATATCTGCATGTGCCAAGTGATACTGCGGTCCCATCCAAATTTCATCCAACATGGTAGAAATAATATATTGCCAAAGTAGACCTCAACATACAAGACCTTTGGAGATACTTTGTCTATATAAAACAATCCCTGTTTAAAGGATTCTCCCATTCTGAATGTAGAAATGATAACCCTCAACCCATTGAGAAGTGTAAATATTTACTCATGAAGATTCCTAAGTGTGTAAAGAGTAATCCTACACAGATTTTTCCAACACAAATGAACAGTCAACCTTGCTCATTACAAATCTCTTTAAAAAGATAAATATAGACAACCCTGTTATTCTTCCCAAACAATGATGAGAGTTGTATTTGGTGTAAATCTTCAGCTAAATATAATATACTGGTTATCTCTATTTAACAATATATAATTCGGAAAAATTCTTAAATCATGACTGTTATCTAACTGAAATATTCAACAAGTTCCCTCTCACTAGCGAGAAGGTCTCATACCTAATATGGACACACACACTCGAGTAAATGTGGCCAAGAAATTTGTCCTAGCCTTCCTGAGAACTCAAACATGAATCAAGAGAATGGCATTCAACTGTATGAGTACACAATCTGACAATTCCTTTAAAATTAAGCTCTCTTTCCCAAGTTTATCTAAAGTGGAACAGAGGACAAATCACACACCATATCACCTGGCAATGCTGTCATTTTAACAATACAGTGATCCTTTTGCAAATTCAGCTTGTTATCAATCCTTTTTTTTTCTTTTTCTTTTTTTTTTTTTGGTCCCTTTTACTTCAGAGGGAGCTTTAACCAAACCTTCCCACACTAATAACAAAAGATTATATATTTTTTTCTCTCTTTTTTTTATTACATATTTATTCTACTTTTTTTTTTTTTTTCTGTGCTGAAATATTCATGGTAAAAATAAGAGACACTACATTATATATCTGTACTTCAAGAAACAAGACTGAAAACATACATCAAGGTGGAAATGTATGCCTTACACTTACTTATGCTATATTACAATACACAGACCAATTACTTCTTGAAGCTTTCAAATTAAGGAAAAACTATCATTCTCCTCACACCAAAATCACAGTTCAAACACAAGTTATACACCGCTATATTAACCACACATTCTCTAGCGATCTATATCTATCTTTTCTTCTTTTGTTTCTATGAGTTTTTACTTTATAAAGTTCAGAGACTTTCCCAGAAACCCCGTTCTTCCTTATCGTCCCTCTCTCACATGTTAATATTTACATAGATGACAATCGTCTAATATCATTAACATCTAACAACCAGCAGATTTACTACTTCAAGCCAAAAGGAAGAGAAAACCAGAACTACCACTGACAAAAATTAAATCTACCAAAATACTGATACATCAGGAAAAATAATGACAAACACTAAGCATACATGGTAAGTTGCTTGGTAACTTTCCTATGAAGTAAATGTCCAGATATGTTTAGGTAGACCAGAGAGAGCAATAATGTTAACAGAAAATATTAACTGATATGCAGAGTGAGACACATGCTTCACAAAATAAAGTAAAAAATATATAAATGTAAATAATAACAAAGATTAAACCAATGTCAGCGGGTTTATGTTGTCCCCTTTAGATTTTATTGAGGTTTGTTACATACAGATGACTCCACGTGTGCTCAGCTTGCAGTTGGGCCTTGTGACCAATCCTGACTTCCCATTCCTTGCATTGGTGGGAAAATATGTTTTTCTTTCCAATACTATTAATATTGACATTGTCATCATTCCTGTTGATGAAATGGTTATTAAACTGTCTGTAAGATATTAATAACATCAAAGACAATAAAATAACAGAAATGAAGTTTTCAAAAAATGAAGGAAAAGTGTAAACAGATGAGAGGTAAGACTAACAGCCAACTCCTTGGTGACTAAGCACTTGTCGAGCCTCCTATATGTAAAGACATTAGATAAACTTTTATTACAGTGGGCTTGACATTGTAGTCTTGTCAACTGCTAACACTGGGTTGAATATAAACAAGAATACAATTGTCTAGTGTTTTTCAGATAATATTTTTAGAAAATAAAAAATAAAGCTATATAATAATAATTAGAACAAGCATATCCTACCACCTGGAAAAAAAAGTTTAAGGACATTTTGAATACACTAAAAGAATGGTTAACAGGGAGAGATTCGTGAAAATGAAGTAAATAAATCCTAGATTATCCTTTGTTAATAAATGTAATTAACAAAATATAAAAAAAAACAAAATCTTTCTTAACACTGCTATCACCAGAATAGTAGATTAGTATTTAATCAAATGTAAATCAGCTGTTAAATTATCAAGTTTACTTTCTGATCATCAAGTATATTTCAGGTTACTCTACAAATCTCTCCCTGTTTTCATGAGTCTCTGGTTATTTCTGTAAATCTGCAGCACTATTCATATAAATGTAGATCTTTCTGTAAATTTGTTGTTCCAGTAAATTAGTAAATGAATCTGTATTTCTGTCTTTGTTCTTAAAATATGTTTGTAAATCTGAAGCTGATTCTGTAGCTACTTCTACTTCTGTGTACAAATCTAAAGTTGTTTCCATAAATCTGTAATCGTAATATATATGAAGCAGTTTCTGTGCACCAACAATAATTTTGAAAATGTGGCTGTTATTCTTTCTGAAAATATGAATGTTTTTTTTGTTTTTTTTTTGTATTACTAATAACAAAAGAGTTGCTCTTTCCTTTCTACCTTACTGAGAGAGAGAGAAGTCAGTGCAAGGGGAGGATGTCTGTATTAAAAAGTTACCTGCATGACATAAATGAATATATACATTCAGTTTAGTGTGTAATGCAAGGGAAGACTTCCAACAGAAGAGTTATATAATGAGGTTATGAAACATGAATCTGTTACTGATATGAGAAAATAATGAGACCATACACAATTATTAAGCAAGAAAATGACATCACGCATACACACCTAATATTTACTCAATTTCTGCAGTGTATACACTTATTCTACTACAAAACAAAAATGTGTGGCTATCTAGAGATAACAAAATCAACATGCTACTCCTATTTTCCGATAGAAAAAATGACAAATCTGAACCTATGACTTCCAATCTAATCAAAATAAAGTTACAGTAACAAACTACTTACAGATTAGATGCTTGGTTAAGTACAATACAAACATACTGATCTTGAGCTTCCCAAGTCATTCACTATGGATTTTTACTTTACTTTTTTTGTTTACATGCCTCCCGCTGATGTCTACATTTGGCAGTGTTCAGCAAACCACCAGGCTATGAGAAGCAATACTGCAAAAAATTAAACAACTTCAACTGTGGTAGGTTAGGAGCAATACATCAACATCACACAAAATATTCTTATAATTTCGGGTTGAGAAATAAGAGAAAAATTAATAAATATAATGAGCTTTAGAAATGAGAAACAGGTAGATCACCTACAGCGGACTGTAAATAAAGGCTCTAAGGTGCCTCATGAGCTGTTTCCGAACATTTCACTTCCTTCACATATGCGCCTATGAAACAGCATCATCGCATAGAGCTGGCAGGGATTTCCTCCAGGCTGTCGAAATTTCTGCTAAAATTTCCATGTGCACAGAAATTCATGACTAAAAAAAAGACATTTAGTATAGAGATAAAGGGAAATATTGGTTTTAGGGATTGTACAAGATTTATATCAATTTTGACAAGAGCCACTGCTAAAAGACATGTGCCCAAAATGATAACATGGAATTCCAAAAAATTACATTCAAGGACGGTTTACTTTCTCTGATGCTATTTCCACCAGTCTAATAACTATTGACATCATTAATCATGAGGCACTTTTCAAAAAAAAAAATTAATGTGAGAGAAAAGAAAAAAAAAATCTGGGCATGTTTTGACAATATCCAAGACAGTACAGTGATAAATCTATGCTTTTTCACAAGCTATCAAAATATGTCTAGTGTGATATGAATACTGTGGATAAAGATAAAAATTAAAACATTTGTACTTCACTGTCAAAATCCACAGTAACTTCAAAATAAAAACACAACAACAGGATCTATTTGGAGTGTACTAATGACTTTGGTTGTCAGGTCTGGTTCCCTAACCTACTTAAGACTTAGTGATGTTCAAGTTCTCCCATCATAAACCCCAGATGACACTTCTAAACTAGGTCTTTTGCATCAAATCATGTTAAGCATCA
>NC_051422.1:32635500-32638000 GCF_015228065.2 Penaeus monodon | reverse complement strand
ATGACTTTCTCTTGAATATCCCGAATCAGTGGCCACACTCATTGACCCCTAAGTTGCCTGTGACACCTTTCATCAATAAGCTGTTTTTCTATGAGATCCAGTTTTGTTCCCATCACTTTAGTATATTTTCTTCTCTGCTCAGTGCATGAGATAAACGAACTGGGGAGTGTGTGGCCATACTATAAAAAATTCACATGTATAATAAGAATTTCCTATTAAACTGTCACTCAAAGAAGCCTCACACCTCCATTGTTAGCTTCTTTCAGCAAAATTAAAGCAGCTCTGATAAGCTGCTTACCCATTATTATCATCAATACACCCAAACAATAATCTCACTGTATCAACTCCACTGAAAACATAAACTTCACATATTTTCTAACGTGATAACAGCCTTTAGGTTGTAAAGCACAAACATCTGACAACATTATGGATATCATCAATAATACATCATGAAAATGTATATAAATTCCATTTACAAATTTTTGTTACAGCATTTCATAATTATTGCACTAAATTATTTAAATCTATTTAGAAGAAACCACTGGATTGAATAAGGAAAATTGATGATATTTCCAAAGGTCACTTTCTTGACAGAAAATCCTTAAAAAAAAAAAAAAAAAAAAAAAAAAAAAAAAAAAAAAGAAACCAGACACATATAAGATGTGCCAAAAAAATGATGCTTATTTCCTGAGGGTGTTTGTTTGTTTATTTGTTTTTCCCATGACAGTATTAAAATCTGAAAAAATAGGCAGCATAATTTACCTAAAACATATACATTATACCAAAGTTATGTCGATCTGTTCACTATTTGATGCAGGTGTTGCAGACTCTAACTGGGTGATCCCAACCTCTTTCCTTGACCGGCCGTAGGTTGGGGGAGCACATATCACACACTCCCTGCCCACATGCCCGGCAGTGGTGCAGGGTCAATCTCGGCCCAAAAGCTTTACCGCACACATTACAACTCTTTATCAATTCATCTGGTATCCAGTATGATGGCCGTGTCGTGTCTTTCAGGAATTCTGGAATATGAGAGGATTAGCAATATCTTGTATCGAGTATAACAAGCTGCCAGTGTGTGCTGTACATGTCATATACCTCAACTTGTATATATCAGTGCTAAAATCAAGTACATGAAATCAGTTCTACTAAATTTACCTATGGGATATTTTGCCACTGATGCCAGTGTTCCTGAGATGACTTCACTAACTTGGCGGGCACGAACAGTCCGGTCATCACCATTACAGACAAAGGCTATAAAATATGTAAACCATATAATCAAGAGAACCACTTCATTATCTAATTCATTTCCAAAATAAATCACATTTACTACTAATTATCACCTACATATCTTTCCATAGCTATCTGGATGAAAATTTTGAATAATTAAAGACAAAATCCTCTTTTTGGGGTACTCTCCTTTGGGTTAATATATATATGTATATATATATATATATATATTTATATATATTTATATATATATATATATATATATATATATATATATATATATATATATATATATATATATACATATTCAAATGTAAAGAGAAAACTGTCACATACTTCCATCCCGTACAGCATAATTAATAGGTAATACAAAATGAACTACAACCATACCTTCAGCCTGCTCTTCCAAGTTTTTTCTGGATTGAAGGCAGTTCTTACACACCCTGACAGGCTCATCTCCCCAGCCCCTTTCTGGTACTGGCATAGTGGCGTCAGAACAGGCATCGCAGAAGCCCTCACCACACTTACGGCAGTGGTGAATGGTGGTCAGGGGTTCATGACACAGCTTACAGTGCTACAGAAAACAATACTTCTCAATTTTCTGGACACATTTCAGCTGTAACTGCATTAACTCACTGACACCAGAATAGCATATATATTTGCCCTGTCCATTATCATTTTAGTTTATCAATTTTACCTACACTTAGATGGCTCCATAAACAATTTGTCACCCCAAAGTCCATTTCCAGATCAACTAGATCTCACCTGCTTGCCTTATTCCTTGAATTTTTGGAGAGAAATGTTTTTCTTTGTATCATTACTAGTCTTCTTAGTAATGTTACAATTACAATAATGTCAATATTAATAATAATATTAATAATTATAATAATCATATAGAAATAAAATATAAAAATAGTCAAGGAATGGGGTTAACAGGTGAGGTCAGGAAGGCCTATTATCTGATTCTGTGGTGACCAAGTGCTCATGAAGCCATCTACACATATTCAAAACAAACTTACAATGGACAGAGCACCCTGCACCAGTGGGTTAAATATTACATGTTACTCAAACTCTTTTTTTTCCAGTGATACATGTAGTTATCCTTTCCACTGGAATTTGATCAAAATGATTCAACTCCATGGATTATATATACCAATGTACAACAAAACCTTAAGCAAACAAGCATGACATTTCCTCCATCAAGACCTACTGTGCACAGATGATTTGGCGTCCAGTAAGCTGGGTTGACCTGATCCGTGAGCCAAGACGA
>NC_051422.1:32628000-32633000 GCF_015228065.2 Penaeus monodon | reverse complement strand
GGGAGAGGGAGAAGGGAGGGAGAGGGGAGAGGGAGAGGGAGAGGGAGGAGAGGAGAGAGAGAGAGGGAGGGGAGAGGAAGGGGGAAAAGAGGAGGGAGAGGAGAGAGAGGGAGAAGAGAGAGGGAGAGAGGGAGAGAGAGGAGAGGGAAGGGAAGGGAAGGGAAAGGGAGAGGAGGGGGAGGGGGAGAGGGAAGGGGAGAAGGGGAGAGGGGGAGGGGAGGGAAGGAAGGGAAAGGGGAAAGGGAAGGGAGAGGGGAGGGGAGAGGGAGAGGGAGAGGGGGAGAGGAGAAGGAAGAAGGGAGAGGAGGGGAAAAGGGAGAGGGAGGAAGGAGGAAAAGGAAAAGGAAAAAGAGAAGGATAGGGAGAAAAGGAGAGAGAGAGAGAGGAGAGAGGGAGAGAGAGAAGGAAAGAAGGGGGGAGAGAGAGGAGAGAAGGAGGAGGAGAGAGGAGGAAAGGAAGAAGGAAGAGGAGGGGTGAGAGGAGAGAGGGGGGGGGGGGGGGAGGAGAGGGAGAGAGAGTAAAGGGAGAGAGGAGAGAGGAGAGGGAGAGAGAGGAGAGGGAGAAGAGGAGAGAAAAGAGAGAGAGAGAAGAGAGAGAGAGAGGGAGAGAGGAGAGGGAGGGGAGGGAAGGGAGGGAAAGGAGAGGAAGAAGGGAGAGGGGGAAAGGGAGAGGGAGAGGGGGAGAAAGGAGAATTTGAAGGGGGGAAGGGAGAGGGAGGGAAAAGGAGGGAGAGGGAGAGGGGAGGAGGGAGAGAGAGAGGGAGAGGGAAGAGAGGGAGAGGGAGAGGGAGGAGAGAGAGGGAAGGAGAGGAGGAGAGGGGGAAAAAGGAGAGAAGGAGAGGAAGAGGAGAGGAAAGAGGAGGGAAGGGAGAGGGAGGGAGGGGAGGAAAGGAGTGGGAGAGAGAGAGAGAGAGAAGAAGGAGAGGAGAGAGTGAGAGAGAGAGAGAAGGAAAAGAGGAGAGAGAAAAGGAGAAGAGAGAAGAGGGGAAAAAGGAAAGGGAAAGGGAAAGGAAGGAAGGGAGAGGGGAGGAGAGGAAAGGGGAAAGGGAAGGGAGAGGAGGGGGGGAGGGGAGGGAAAGGAAGGGGAGGGGGGGGAAAGGGAAAGGAAAGGGAGAGGGAGGGAGAGGGGGAGGGAGAGGGAGGGGAGGGGAGGGAAGGAAAAGGGAAAGGAAAAGGGAAAGGAAAGGGGAAGGAGGAGAGGGAGAAGGGGAGGGGAGGGGAGGGGAGGGAAGGGAAAAGGGAAGGGAAAGGAAAGGGAAAGGGAAAGGAGAGGAGGGGAGAGGGGGGGGGGAGGAAATTGGTCATGCAGAAACTCAGAAAAAATAACACTTCACTTTTTTTCCCAAACATGTCAAACACATCTTTGTCTTTGGGAGAACAAACCCTTTTTTTCGTATCTCATTAAAAACCGCCTCTTGGATTCTCTTGAAGTCCGTTTCGTTCCCGTTATTACGTTCCCCAATGTAGTGCAGGCTGTTGAACCCGTCTATTTTTAAGTTCTGCTTTGTGAAATTTTCCTTTAGCTGTTCTTCTGGTTTCTGACCTTTATCTGAAATGTGAAATAATTTGAACACATAATAGGTAACTGCCAAATCAAGAACACATAATTCCCTTTAACTCACTCATTCCGAGATCATGGAGAAAATATCACTGACAGGGTGACAAATAATCATGTCATGAGAATGGCACAGAGCAGCAAGTACAAAAGTACTCCAGCCTTGCTAAACTTTTTTTGAAATTCTACTCATTATGAAAGGGTTAAGGGGACCTTCTTGCATAGGAGAAAGTTGCATTGTGAGAAGAAAAACATGAGTTGAAACTGGCTTTAAATACATATACAGCTAAAGAATTTCTTATGCTATTGGGTTCCTTGAAATAAAATTAAGTACTGTTAACAATGGTATGAACAACAATCAATCAGCTTATTAACTCAAAAAATATGATAAAATTATGAGAAAATAAATCACATCTTAGAGGCTTTTTTCTTTTTTTCTTATCAACTTCATCATTATTATCATGTTTTAATATTGTAATTTTTTAACAGCTTTTCCCAACACCCAAACAGAATGGAGAGGAACTGCCCTAAGTGTTAAAGATAAATATCATGTTGATTCCTTGTGAACACCGTTTTTTTCTGAGGAAACAAACAAATTTTCAAAAAATACATGAAAAGAATAGCATAACGTCATTTTACTTTTTCTATCTTTTTGGGAGCAATTTCTCCATTTTTTCTTGGATTTTATTTGGAGGGGAAGAACAAAATATTTTTACATCTAACAATACAACATTATTAAGAATATCAATAAGTATACATGCATTTTTTTCTTATCATCTAATATATAACGCAAACAGATTTATTGCTTACTCAAGAAAGGTATATGGTTAAATCACTTTTTAGGGAAGTAACCCCTTTACTGGAATCACCCAAAATTTGTATCATAAGATGCACAGCTGCAATACAAAGAATATATATATGGAAAAACAACAACTAAATTCTGTTTGACATATTTTTTTCATTGCAGGAAATCTATTTCTTCCCCTCTATCATTCCCCCAAAACTGGAAGCAAAAATGATATCAAGCTATGAAATACAAACAATGGGTATCTGTACATACCTCCCATTAAAACACTTGTATGTCGGGTATCATGGAAGATGTAAACTGGAGGACCAAAAATGCAATCACACTCTGCTTTACGGGCCACCGCCTCGAGATCATCACGAAAGTATCTGCAAGGTGTGTGTTAGGAAAGCTACAATTTGTTTTCTTCTTTTTATCACAGATTATTTTGGTTTCCCTTTGCCTTTTGAATTTGTGATATGACAGTATGTGAAGCTGTCCTGTATAACTATTCTTTGCTTCTTTGTAAAACAGCATATTCCCTAAGATTATTATATCTTAAATCACATAAAATGTTAGAGAATTCATTATCACACCCAGTTTCTTTTATCTTTTCTTTTTTAATATGTACTATATTCACACTAATATCAAAACTTGACATTAATCAATATCTCAAATCTGCATTAGTATGAGACTGGCCCATTCACAGCCAAGTATTCTGGGTCTATTAATCTCTTGCAACATCCCTGTTGAAAATTTGTAGCACCCTGGATGCGAAGACAGAAATGCTGCCTTGATATGAAAGGAAAGCATGAAAATTTTATTAAAATAAAACTGATAAAGGAAAGGAATTTGTGCTTGATTCTTACTTTGTGTAGGCTCGTGATGCTTCTGCCAAAAATTTGTACATATCAGTATTGAGCCGCTCCGACCGAGTTCGGTAAATGATAACGTCAGAGACTGCTAGCACCTAAAAAACAGAAATAGTCCAAATTGCTAGGCATAAACTAATGACTGAATTAAGCCTTTTTCCAAACTTGAGGTATTTCCAAAACTCCAGAATAATCAACATCATCTTTACAGGATATGAAAACTGTATACAATAAAGATAGTACAAAAAAAAGCACCAAAGACTAACCTTTAACAACAAGCGTTTGCGTTGTTTAGCACTGCTACTAATTCCGAGCATTCCTTCGGTGTCCAGGACTAAGGCCTTGGTGTTGGGGTCAAATGCTCCCCACACACCAAGAGTGCATGATGCCTGATTCGAACTGGTTCTGTGGAAACAAAAAGTTGTAAATGAAGCTCCAATCTATAAATACAATTTATGAAACATGTCTCAAACTCATAAAAACACACACTTTCTCTAAGCTCCCTGTGGTGAAAATATTCTTTACCTTTGTACTGCAAAGAAAATAAAAAAATATATATATAAAAAAACGAAGTTCAGGACATGATTTACTCACGGAAATACTTCTGCTCCTCGAAAGAAGATCTGGTTTAGGGTGTGAGACTTCCCTTCCCCGGTGTTACCAAAGATGGAGATCACCTTGACCTGGAGGTCTGACTGGTTCTGGCAGCCCATTTTCTTGAGCAGGTCATCTGCATCCTTGACCTGAGAACATTTATGTGTGTAGAGCAAATACAAGTATAGAGGTGCTCACTCAGTTAACAAATCATCTAAAGCTCCTTTTTAGATGAGAGAAATATAAAAGGGCATACAGGAATTGAGCCAATCCACAAGCCAAGAGAAGGCATTTTACAAAGGAAATAGTAAGCATAAGAAAGTCACACACCAAACACCAACTTGGAAGAACACATCATCCATACCTGCAACTGCTCCTGTTCATTGATAAGTTTGAAGCATTCCTTCTCCGGCGGGCCCAAGTCAACACTGCGCATCTCATTGTTCAGAATGTCAGGTGTCGCATTGCTCTCTATCCATTAAAAGACAAAAACCATTAGAAAACTTTCACACAACTTATGAATTTATCATGAAAAGTTTAATAAAATAATAATGCGTTTGGCATAATTACAATTGCAAAGTAATGAAATAATTAATCACAATAATGAAAATATATCTCTTATTGCATTATGCAATGATAGGAAGTAGATAACATAAATAACCAAAAATACTGAATAAAAGTTGAAAGTTATTTCAACATTACAGACTTGAACAGCCTACCCTCACTACAATAAACCTTGTTACAACAAACCTGAACTACAAAGGGCTAATTTGGTTATCTATTCCTCCACACCACACAAACTTCATCGGTCATGTTCTCCTCACTCCCTTCAGCTCCTTTCTTTCTCTTATTTCCCTCCCAACATTTTCTTTACATTAACTATGTAGTACATCCACTACTCTTTATTGGGATACTGCAACAGACAGTACTAAAATAAAGTACTAAATTGAATAAGAATAAAAGCCCAATTATAATGACAACGGTCTTCACCAGGTAATCTAAATCACAAACACCTACACTCTAAATTTAGTCACAGTGAGAAAATTTTGCTAATAATTCCTTGTCTTCTTTAGCTGATATCCTTATGCTGCCTAGAAAAAGAGAGAAGAGAGAGAGACAGAGAAAAGAAAGAGAGAATGAGAAAGAAGGAAAAGGAGGAGGAGGAGGAGGAGGAGGAGGAGGAGGAGGAGGAGGAG
>NC_051422.1:32618000-32620500 GCF_015228065.2 Penaeus monodon | reverse complement strand
TGACTGCATATAACTAAACATTAAAATATCTACATACTATTTTATTATCTGAAAGTAACTGACTTAATATAAACTTAATATAACATACTGAAATGTAAAGAGAACTTGACTATATAATTAAACATTAAAATACCTGTACTTACAAAGACATCATACAGTGATCCACCTTCAACTTGTATCACTTATGTGACAATCATTTATTGATCAGTACACAAAGCACATCTAATGGCTTGCACTAAATAGACCTAATGCTCACATTTTTGCATTTCCTTTATGTAGACATCTCTTACAAAATTTCTAATTAATGAATAGCACCACAAATTAGTGCAACTTTTATTCCAAGTAAACTTGTTCTCACTGCCACTCCAATATATCCATCATCGTTCACTTTCAAAGTCTCATCTAAAGCTCACCAGTAATCTGACTTCCCAGCTTCACTTACTCCTTCACTCACTCTACATGACTCACCATTCACACACCAACATCCATCTAGAATGCTCTTATAATTCAGCATAACAGATACTGCTCACAAGGACCATATTCCTATCATGATGCAAGGAGATATGACCTTTATGTACCCTTTCCTTATGTCCAAAAACGTTCATGAGGATCATTTTTAGTCTCATGTGACTATGAGATAACTCACCCTTAGGCAGAGAGAGTTTAGAAAGTCAACTAATACCTCCAAGCCTGTATTTGATGGAGGAGTAACCCTTTGCCTCGGGTTGCAAATGCCTTGACTAACAGCACTGCAGTCAACAATATCCAATAATATGACAGCGGGTTTTCTTTGTTTTTGTTTATCTCTTTTTTTCGTTATGTCTCTTTATAAGAGCATTGCTGACTGTAGCTTCACACTCGTTTCAGAACTTCGTGTTTCTCTTCTACAGAAAGTTGTTCGAATCACCAAAAGAAAAGGTTCGACCGAACTGACATTAGCATTGATCATCGTTCTAGCTAACAGCCTGCATGCTGCATGACATATCAGTACGAAGTGACAAAGGTTTTATACGTAGTCAACGCTATCGACCTTGAAACCTTGTCGTCATTCCGTCAAGCAATGTCATGAGATGGTGTCATGTTTACGCGACCATTTCGCCCTTTGGAGGAGTTAATTAGCTCTAGATCCGGCCTCAAATTTTCAACCGACCTTTCACATGATGCGAGGAGGCCAGCAGATGCGCGTCACTTTAAAATCCCAAATGAAAAACGCCTGAAGCAGGAGTGAAAGTGCAATATAGCTCTGCTATCGCTGGTGTTGTGTTTACATTTTCCGAGATCAGCTGTAGCGAGACCCGGATGTTTTACGTCAGAAACACCCGGATGTCTGACGTCATAAAGGACAAGAGCGCCAAATTTAAAAGCGCGATTAACAATTTAAATTTGTAGCGAAACAGGATAAAGAAAAGATCCTCAAAATTAGAGTTTCCTTTTATCCTGACTGAAAGCATCATTGAATCAACATCAAGTGGGAAAGACTACGTGATATGCCGAGTCTTGCTGGTGTTATCTGAAACAAAGATTGTCGCGATGTCCATTATCAAACAAAGGCCACAGGAGAAAGTTCTTTGTCAAAAAAAATCACCTGGCCAGCTTCTTTCTTGGAGCAGTTACAGCAAATCAGATCACCTATTTCGTGGTGATGTTGAAATCAAGGTGTAACATCCTCTGCTCTGAATAAAACTCATTTCCATACGAGAAATTCACCTTTTGTTCACTAAATTCTCCGATTTCTCCTCTCGTGTCGAACCCCGGACACAAAGGTTCCGTCTGTATTTAGATATCCTCCCTCTGCCTTATCTATAACGTAAAATGTCGCAGAGAGAAACCCGGAAGGATTTACCTGGCCACAAAGAGAGAAGTGACACGTGGAGTTGTGTATAAACGTGAGTGCAGTGTTAAGAACTGATGTCATGCAGAATAAAGATGTGTCATGCTGCTTGGTTCGCCAACCTTTGTATGAGAATTCAGAATCTATATTTTTTTCTGTCTTTTTTTTCACTTTCTTTATCGGTTAAATCCGGTTATGTGGATCTGTGAAAATTGAGTGTGTATGAGAGAGAGAGAGAGAGAGAGAGAGAGAGAGAGAGAGAGAGTGTGTGTGTGTGTGTGTGTGTGTGTGTGTGTGTGTGTGTGTGTGTGTGTGTGTGTGTTGTGTGTGTGTGTGTGTGTGTGTGTGTGTGTGTGTGCATTTTCTTTGCATACAAAAATATAAGGCGTCTGTGTGCACTACATAAACTAAAAATGTATTTTAAAAAATCACGTTTTTCCCACCCATAAGCTTGTTTTGTGGATCTCGACGAAAGCTGATGCAACTGCATGTATTTCCATGACTATAGGTGTGTGTGTGTGTGTGTGTGTGTGTGTGTGTGTGTGTGTGTGTGTGTGTGTGTGTGTGTGTGTGCTACATGTTGTGTGTTCGTCGTTGTGCGAGCGTGTTTAAGTTATATATAGCTAAAGTTACATAATATTTTAGTTCGTTGGTTTCTGCCAGTTTGCC
>NC_051422.1:32610500-32613000 GCF_015228065.2 Penaeus monodon | reverse complement strand
CTGGGCCGATCGTGTTGGTTGGCTGGGGGCAGTGAAACCCTGAGACACGAGCTTGGGCCCCACCAAACACAACAAACCACACACACACAACACAACACACACACATAACCCCACACACTACACACACACACACACCACAAAAAACATACTACACACACACACACACGCACAACACACACACACCACACACACACACACACACACACACACAAACACACACACCAACCCCCAACCACACACACAAAACCCACACAACACACACACACACACCAATATATGTATATGAATTATATATATAAAATATAAATATATAATATATATATATATTTACAACATATAATATTATAATATATAATTATATATATATTTATTATTATATATTATTATATATGTACCAACACAAACACGCGGGAATACACACACACAAACACCGCACAAATATCTAAACACTATCTATCTATCTATAATATAATATTGTTGTTGTATCATGTTATGTTTTGTGTATATATATATAAAATTATATTATAATATATATATATTAATATAATATAATGTATATATATATATATAAAATTATATATATTTATATATTATATATATAATATATAATAATATGTGGTGTGTGTGTGTGGTGGGGGTGTGTGTTTGTGTGTGTGTGTGTGGTGTGTTGTGTGTGTGTGTGTGTGTGTGTATGTATGTATTGTTAATATAATATATGTATTATGCAGTATGTGTATATTATATAATATATAATATATTATATATATATATATAATATATAATAATATATATATTATATATTTATATATTTTAAGTATGAATTTATGTATATTTTGTATTATTACATGATAAAATGGAAGTGCATTAATAGACAAAAAACAGAGAAAGGCAAAATCAAGCAAATAACAGACATCTGACCGTAATCGTCAAATTTGCGCTCCCCCTCCCCCCCTTTCCGTTGTTCAAAAATGAGCACCAGTTTATACAATCACTTACTTTGCTTTTAAGCTGATGCATATTGGTTGCACTCTCCTAGCTGTCCTGTACGATATTCATGTTTAAAGGTGATCGTGGTAATAACTTTGATCCATTTTTTTCACCCCCCCCCCCCCCTTTCGCACACGGACACGAGAAAGTTCTTTAAAAGGCCCCGAACAAGCGGCAGATAAGATATACTGAGACAGCTGATAACTGAAGCAAACGTGTAACTGGCAAGGGACAGAGACTGACAAAGAGGCATGCAAGGTCACGGTCACGGAAAGAGTGCCAACTTCGAAAGGGAGACAGTGTATAAAAAAAAAATGTGCTCAAAAATAAAAGAAAACAACAAATAATGCAAATAGTATCGTATACCATAATTAAATAAATGAGTCATATTCACATCCAAACCATAGACAAAATCATGAGAATAAAATAAGCAGCCGAGCGAAATATTAAAAGGACCCTTCATGCACGTGCTGCAGAATGTAAACAAAGTTTCCTCGAACTTCAACGGGAGCGCACAAGTACAATTAAGATATTTTTACAGCGAACAAAGATAACTGCACAATAAGCTAAAAAGAAAACAGAAGAAAAGGATCCAGGGGATATAGACAATAATAGTCTAAAACCCTATAAAAAGAAGAAAGAAAGAAGAATTACAATTAATGAGGCAATAGGCGGACAGGCATTTTCCCAGAGATAAACAATGACTGTTTAAGGAATTAAGAAGTAAGTTCTTCGTGATGATGGTACAGTACAAGATAAAAATGTATTAATGATGCGGATATGATATCTTGGCATACCGGTAGTTTCAAGTTTCAGCACATTTCCCAGATTCATTCATTTAATTGCACCTATGTATCTGTAAAGTCATTCTCACGTATATACAGTTGGTTTTATCTTTTGATTGTCTGCAACTGCCACTGTTTACATTCAAATGCTAGGGTTCCGGGGACGCGAAAGTAGGGTCGAACAGTCAGCCATTTTGTTCTAAAGGAAGGGGTTTTTCTGTTTTCCCAACTCCTTTGTTTTGCTTGTCCAGAAACTTTTTCAGGACAGCGGGGACAGTAGGTCACTTTTTGGGCCCCCAAAGGGCCCTTCACTGCCCATCATGCAACTCGAAAGTAAACACTCCATATTTTGTCATTCTGGTGTCTTTATTTTACATGCTGTATAGGTTTTGTAACTCCTCTGATGATGGTGTTCTTAATAGTCTAAACATCACGTCCATCTTGTCCAATTTGTTGGACGAGCAATTTTGAACAGTTGCATGTCCCCTTTTTGCATTAAAACATTTGTCTTCTCTTTCTTCCCTTATCCTTCTCATTTTTGCCAATTCAAAAAACCATTATCCCTCTTTAAAATCTGTACGCCATGATCCCCCTTGCCCACAAATTCAGTTGGTTTCCCCCAAGTAGGCACTTACCACAAAATTCTCCATCTCCCCCGGTCAGTCCTTTTCCCATCAGAATGGATGCGGGAAAAAACTGTCTTACCCATTACTTTTGGCACACTTGCT
>NC_051422.1:32593000-32605500 GCF_015228065.2 Penaeus monodon | reverse complement strand
ATTTATTATATAAAATATTTTAAAAAATAATATATATATATATATATATATATATATCAATTACAAATATCTGTATATCTATTATATATATATATTATATAACAATATCTGTTAAATATCTATATATATATTATACTATATATATATATATATATATATAATATATATATATATATATATATATATATATATATTATGTATATATATATAAATAATGTTAAATAATTTTTAAAATATAATATGTATAAATATTATATATATATGTAAATATATATATAATTATAATTATATAAAAATATTATATTATATATATATAAAATTTTATATATAATATATATAAGTGTGTGTGGTGTGTGTGTGTGTGTGTGGTGTTGTGTGTATAGAAGCAGATAATAGATATAGATTAAAATATATACATATATTTAAAAATTATAGAAGATAGATAGATAAAATATGATATTAACTTATAAATATATATACTATATAATATATATATTACAAAATATAAATATAATATATATATATATATAAATTTTATATAATAATATATTTATATATATATATATAATACATATACAAAATATAAATAATATAATTTTATTATATGTTTTATATTTAAAAAATAGTTTATATATATAATAATATAAATATTATATTAAAATATATATAAAATATTATTAAATATTATATTATTTATATATATAATAATCATGAAGATTATGCATTGTGCAATTTCTGATTCCTTTGACAGAATAACAAGAGATAGTGATAGTAGTGATAGTAGTTTGGTGTTGTATATAATGTTTACCAATTTATTTCCAGCCAGAAGTGCTCGCGTACAGGAACAAGGATGAGTTTGGAATTCATTTTGGGGTTGATGGCAACCCAAAGACCGTTGGCTTTTTTGTTGGCAGACCCACAGATCCCCTGATGACTTGTGTCCCAGCTACTTTTTTGATCAACATGAGAGATAGTCATAAGCAAATTGCTGAGGTAAATAAACACCAGTATTACTGGGTATTGCTATCATTATATCACTTGAGAAAAATGTATAAAAAAAAGGGTTCTGGAATTAAATAATATAACTGTTGTGAAGAAAGGTTTTTGCTTCCACAGAGTTTCCAGAAATTCATCCGCCAGTCAAGCCATGAAGCCTGCCACAGATTTGACACCGGCGGTGTATGGAGGAACTTAGTTTTGAGGTCAACCCAGAGTGGGGGGAAGAGGGGCCCCGGTCATACCATCCACAGAGCTTTTGGGGGGATGGCGTCGGAGATAATGGAAGATCTGAGGAAGTACTACTTTGATGGAGAGGGATCTGAGTTCGAGCTGGACTCCCTGTATTTACAAGCTTGGTATGTTTTGGTTATGCAAAAGTAGACTTGTTACATCAAGGTTGATTTGCTGGAGAGGAAATGGATATAAAGAAGTTGGATTTATTGAGAGGTGAATCTTGAAAATGAACACATCTGCAATTTAGATATCCAAAAAATTTTTTCTTTTTCATACAGTATATCACGTAAATACAAATACCTATAAATCAAAATAATTTTTTAGACAAAAGATTGCTCAGACTGTTATTTTATAATGGAATATATAAATGCAAATGTTTGATAAATAGGCTAGTACTCATTGTACAGCCAAATTATATTGATAACCATAAATAATTAATAGGTATAATTTATTCATTCATTTACTCAGAAGCATTCCACAAAAAAATAATATATATATATATATATATATTCTTAGTATGTTTAAAAGAACCATATTTTCCTTTGTTTTTTGATTTCATTTAAAATGATAATTAATGTTTTTACGCCATCCCCCAGATGCACTTGTGAAAAAGTCCTTTCGACTAGTAGGAGGGCAAAAATACATCACAGAAACCTGTCAGGATTTGAAGTTTCAAATCTCACCTGATTCATTTTTCCAGGTAAAAACTGATTGTCCTACACCGTTTACACTATGCAGAGAATGAATAAGAAGAAATTTTAGAGCAAAGTTTAGCTTAAAATGTGTACTCATGAAATAAAGTGTATTATTATATTTTATACAGATAGCAGATACAAATAGAGTTGCCAATGAATATATTGTTCTTATGTAAAACAGGTTTTCATTCCATAAATCTAACACAAAAGCTTTGCAATGTCAAAAATTGTTTGCAGGTAAACACAAAAGGAGCAGAAACATTATATAACACAGTGAAGGAGATAGCTGAAGTCTCTCCTATAACAACCCTTCTTGATATCTGTTGTGGGACGGGTAAGTTTCAAAGAGAAGAAGGAAAATAATTTCCTTAGTGTTTGAAATGACATTGATATTAGTCTGTAATCCCTTCTTTCTTTTCTCTTTTCTTTTCTTTTCTTTTCTTTTAGTAATTCAGTATCACACTGTAATTTTGTAGAGATTCTTTCATCAAAAAATGCACTCGCAGGAACTATAAGTCTGGTTATGGCACCACATGTCAGAGGGACTGTGGGCATTGAGGTTGTCACTGGTGCTGTGGATGATGCAAGGATGAACGCCAAAGAAAACAATATGGAAAATGCTTCCTTCTTAGCAGGCAAAGTAGAAAAGGTAAAGCAATTCATAATACTCATGGGTTTGCTTGCTACATGATAGCCTAAATACTGTATTTATATATGGTATGGATTATAAAATATTTTACTGATGGATGGGACTAAGTTATGATTATTATTTACTTTCTGTCTTTTATAAAATTTATGGGGCTACAGGGTTATCAGTGAAATTTTTGACTTTTCAGATGTGGTGCTATTTGAACCCCCACGGCAGGTTACGTAATATTTTTATTTATTCTCTAAGCTAGTGAGCAAGATAATACAGACAGATAGAGAAACATTAGCAGAAAAAAGAAAGTGCTTGTATTGTGTTTGCACATTTTAGAATAATGATTAGTAAAGTAGCTTACATCATTTATTAGTGTGAAAATGTATTTGACTGTGTTACTAGTTAGTCTGCTTCAGTTTTGAATTGTTAGTAATAAGTATGAAGTCTACAATATATTCTTTGCAGATCCAGATGTCATTAGAGGAATCCGACAATGTGAAGCCATCAACAAGCTAGTATACATTAGTTGCAAACCTGAAGGCTTTGCAATGGAAAACTTTGTCAAACTTGGTTCAACTCGTGGCATTGCCAGTAAAAGGGACAAATCTGCACCTTTCACACCAAGATATGCAGTTCCTGTAGACCTATTCCCACATACCAGCCATACTGAGCTTGTCATTTTGTTTGAACGTGTTTATGATTCTTAAGATCTTTTCAATATGTCTAGTCCAAATGTACATTTTGTAAAATAAAGCTGTTGAAATATCAGTATATTATTGCATGAATCTTTTGATAGAAATTTTAGCTCATTTGATGAAAGGCAGATATATCAACATTAGATATATCTGACAAAGTAGATGGTTGCATTTTCATCACCATATACATTGTGGTAACTGACTGAACAAATAATCAGCAAGCCTGATATTATATTATAGTCTTCTGTCTGGCAGTTAGCACGGTATACTAATCTTGTCCACAGTTAGAGTGTCAGGGGTACAAGTTTTGAATTATGTATCAGACACATTAGCAGTATCAGATGATCTCCAAGCTGGCAATTACTTTACATCATAAGCTATTATGATCTGGCTCTACTTGAAAAAGAATAGTTTAAATACTGACATCTAGTGTGGGTAATGACCTTAGAACATCATAGATATGTAGATATTCTAATTGGCCTTCACAGGCTTCAAAATAATTGTGTTTCTTATAATTCAAGACACCTAAAGACCTTTACATTATCAGTTTTAGTTTAAGCCACTTGGGCAAAAGTCTTCTTGTATCAGGATTATTCTGCTTTGCCATTACAGATAGCCAGCCAACTATATAAAAAAGACTTTCAACACATAACCAAACTTAAAACATTGTTATTCAGGTTCTTTCTCTGGTGATTCTCTGAGAGATCTTGCCCAGAAAACTCCCCTGATTTTTTCTGCCAACTTTGGTGCACATATTAGTCACAAGAGTGATACAATCACTGATTCATTTCTAAGCCATACTAAGAATCTGAGGTTAAGTTTGTATTTTGATATCAACCTTTACTGAAGTAACACATAATATAAAAAAGGAAGATTTGATCAGAATTTGAGAGTTTCTTATAAACTTGCTAACATTTTAAGTGGCAATTTTATTAACACACTGCACTAGAATACTGATTTAGTTCAGTACATCAGTAGATCATCAGGAGCTCCTTTTGGCTACTTCAGCTGGCCAAAATTTTTGTATGATTTGGGGTCATTTCGTTGGCATTTGAACATCACAAGGTGCCATCCACAAGTAATCAACTAGTGTTACTGAAAATTGCATAATACTACTATATCCTATTTAATATTTATTTTTTTTTTTTCCATTGAACTTACAAGGGATAACCAGAGTCGAGAATCAGTTCACAGGTATGATAAATCTGTCCAGCAAATGAAGTCTGAGGAGCAATTTTAATAACACTGACCCCTCAAAAAAAAAAAAAAAGATATGAAATGGTGTCAGAACAGGCATTCCAACACTCTAGAGACTTTTATATTATTTGTTTTCTCACATTCACTTTTTATTTATCCAGTCACTCTCTCCGTTTGTCCTTTTTTTTCATTCATTTAGTCATTTTATCACATTCATTCCCTCTCTCTCTCTCTTTTCTCACGTTATCATTTTTCTCTCCCATCTTTTCTCTCTATTTCTCATTCAGTCCCTCTTACATTCATTATTCTCTCTCCCTTTCTTACGCTTTCTTTGATGCATTACTTTATAGTCTTTCTCTCTTTCTGTATGAATGACACGAGCTTTCCTTGTCAACGGCTTCCCTTCCCTGCCTACTGACGGTTCATCTCATTTCTCAGACTCAGACTAGACTTGCCATGCTGCACCTCGTCCTCTTTCACGACCTTTGTCGCCGTCCGTTAAACAAATTTCATCGAAAACCGAGCAGATCTGATGAAATCGAATCTGATACAGCGGCCAGGAGCATTTCTTTCCATATAACTTATCTATTGATATTGCTTTGATGGTTAGAATGAGCAAATGCCATCAAAGCACAAGGTTCATCAAATCTTAACAAGATTTTTTTTATCACATTTAACTGTTATGTTTCACAAAAATGTCCTGACGTTCATATTTTTCAGATAATTATCGACATCTACTTGTTGATTACCAAATAATTAGCATCTCTCATCTGTCGATCTGCTGTCGACCATTACCAGTCTGTAGGATATCTACCTTGTCGAAAAAATATAGTATTATTTTCAGAAAAAAAAAAAATCAGAAAAAAAGTACTAACTACACAATCTGTCAATCTAAACTATCAATGTTTACTATAGACATATTCCCTGTATTAAATCTTAAAAAATGGACCTCATAACTAAAAACCAAAGAAATGGACAACAAAATGGCACATCCCCTACTCGATTCGAAGGAGCCGTTAATATTCCAGCATTAGCTGATTTCTCATTCTGATAATAAATAACTAATGCGTAGGACACTAATCCTAGTCCGTCTCACCCCAAAAGAATACTAATTAAATTAGGAATGATAATTAAAATCCCCATAGATATCACAAAAGCTAATACTAAATGTATACAACGATTTATATTATTATCTCCAGATATATATTCTCTAAAGTATAATACTAAAGAAGAAATAGATATTACAAAACTCAAAAATATAAAAGATATTCAATCTAAAATTTAAGTTATTATAACAGAACTAGAATTTAATCTTAATAGTTCTCATTCAATAAATCAAGCTTGCCCTCTTCCTAAACATATTAATGAAAGCATGCTAAATTCCCGCAGATTTTAACCGAATTATGAACGAAATTTATTCCTTCATTCGGACAAAAACTTTGCTCACTTTCACTCGTGTTTCATACACTTACTAAGAAAATACACCTGGCGCCAAACACCAACACGGTATGGTAGGGTCAGTATTTTCTCTATACGTCATAAGAGTACGTACGTACGTATACCTTTATACATAGCTGTGCGCGCCCGCGTGTGTGTGTGTGTGTGCGAATGCGTGCGTACGTGTGCGTGTGTGTGTGTGTGTGTGTGCGTGTGTGTGCGTGCGTGTGCGTGCGTGCGTGTGTGTGTGTGTGTGTGTGTGTGTGTGTGTGTGTGTGTGTGTGTGTGTGTGTGTGTGTGTGTGTGTGTGTGTGTGTGTGTGTGTGTGTGTGTGTGCGTGTGTGTGAATTTGCTATGTAGTGGTCATTACATACTAGTACACATTACATAAAATACATTTATTATAAAATACACAGGTACACGCGCAAAGATTGTCCAAAGATTTGTGCAAAAGGCTTCGAACTGCTGATGTTAGACCAGAAGATAAGATGTAGTCCACCATCACAGTGTGCGAAGGGTAACATATAAAAATTGTTATCCAAAGTGTCATGAATGTATGTCGAGGCTCATCGCGCCGCCTATCCCCTCTGGTTTTTACCTCTGTTTACGTAATGTGGTAAAACTTACTCTTTCAAGTACCTTTGCTTGCCACTGCTTCAGACCGAGTCTCTCGATCATTGAGGTGACACGGACACTATCTCCTCAGACACCAGTTTTCTTCACTGGGAGACCTGTATAGAGAGGCCCAGCAGTCTGAGGCGACATTTAGGTGTGCATTTTCTCCTAATGAATTCTCTTTGATTTCTTGTGGTCACCTGGACCTACATAAGTCCCTCGAGGGCTTTTGTATTCCTCTGGGTGGTGCGCTGCTTACCTGTATCCTTCTTTCTGCGATTCGTAGGAGTCCCAACACAGAGCTCCGATCCCCTTGCACAGACAACCATATGCACTGGGGGTCAGTATACTCTCCCTCTTCCCTCATCTTCTCTCTCTCTCTCTCCTCTCTCTCTCTCTCTCTCTCTCTCTCTCTCCTCTCTCTCTCTCTCTCTCTCTCTCTCGACTCCTCTCTCTCTCTCTCTCTCTCTCTCTCTCTCTCTCTCTCTCTCTCTCTCTCTCTCTCTTCTCTCTCTCTCCCTCTCCTCTCTCTCTCTCTCTCTCTCTCTCCTCTCTCTCTCTCTCTCTCTCTCTCTCCTTCTCTCTCTCTCTCTCTCTCTCTCCCTCTCTCCCTCTCTCCCTCTCTCCTCCTCTGTGTGTGTGTGTGTGTGTGTGTGTGTGTGTGTGTGTGTGTGTCTGTGTGTGTCTGTGTGTGTATAATGCTGCCTCCTAGAGATCAGCTTACCTTGAGAGAAGTAAACTACTAGAATAACCAAGCGAGTCTGTCTTCTGGGCGTCCTTGCGTAAATCGGGATTCTTCCTATTTCATTTTTATTGTTATTATTATTATTTATAGTCGATATCATCAGTCTTATTATCTCTATCACTGCCCATATTATCACGATTATTAATTTCACTTTTATCATATTTACCGTATTCTACTGCCGTTCTTTCCAGTTCATGTTACTGATCGAACTCTAAGGCTGGAGGAGAACGAAACACTTAGATGTAAAAACCGTAAGTTCACTGGAGGTGTAAAAAAACGTATAAAAAGTCAGTTTGCCGCACTTCCCTTATTGTTATTTTTTTTTTTTTACAGAGACAATAATGATTTGAAGAACTATAAATAGATTTATTTGTGTTGAAATCTATCCCCAATACCAACTTTTCCTATTCAGATTTCTCCAGCCGTAAAGGCCTATCGACACGAGCGGGCATGACCTGCAGGCAAAGGGCGGGCATGGTGGGCTTGACGTCTCTCTCTCTCTCTCTCTCTCTCTCTCTCTCTCTCTCTCTCTCTCTCTCTCTCTCTCTCTCTCTCTCTCTCTCTCTCTCTCTCTCTCTCTCTCTCTCTCTCTCTCCATTATCTCACCCTCACCTCAGTCACACTACTCATCTTGCATCTCTCCACCCCTCCCATGCCATGATATGGCCAAAATTAAGATTAAAGCCCTCGATGGTCCCACCCCGAGAAAACGCGAGACCCTTGTTAATACACTATTCAGTGCAGAGATAAGAGTACTTCTGTACTTCACCATCCATGAAGTTACTTGGCCTTGATCGAGGACGACAGCCGTGCTGAGAAGCTCTTCTCAAAGGATGTCGTCCAGACTCTGGAATACCTTGGTTCTTCCCCAATCCTCCCTGTTGACATGAAGGCGAGACTCACTATTGTCTTCAAGAAATTAGACCGCCAAGTTGTTAACGAATCTGAACTTGACATAGTGGACAAAATCACGGCCTCCTTCCCAGGAGCCTAAGTTGAGCACATCTAAATCATGAAGCTCAACTGCATCATCAAGGTCAGGTTTTCTAACCATGCCATGGCAAAAAAAAATCAAGGAGAAGGGGATATATCTTTTCAAATTATATGTTGCCCCCTGACAGATAGAATTCGAAAGGTATGGCCACCTGAAAACCCACTGCAAAGCAGAGAAGAATGCCAGATAATCAGAGTGCGGTTCCAACACCCACTCCTTGGGGTATCCTGAAAGTCGTTACACCCAGCGGAGCCCTGACCTATGCAGGTTTAGTCAGTTGAACCTCAACCAGCTAAATCCCAGATGCTGGAGCCTCAGCCTGCTGAAGCCCAGACACTGGAGCCCCAGTCAGTTCCCCAGAGAGTAACACCGGCACTCTCTACTACAGATCCCTCCTCTTGTCAATCCTTAAGACCTCCAAAATAATTAAAATACCCACTGTGACAGAATTAGGGGAAATCCCCAGTGATATCCCCCAGAATAGGCTGAGCTTACCCAGGTAAAGCCGGCAAAGGCCAAGAACACACAGGCAAATCCCAAAAGAGAAAAATAAAAGTCAGAGTTACCAAAGGCTCTCCACCTCCCAGTAGATTCTTAGATAGCCTGACAAATAGCCCTAAAACAAGACTTCACAATGGAGTTGTCAGACTCCGACATGTCAGATACCACCATTGATGGGGAAACTGACTCTGAATCCGAACACAAAAACGTCTCAGATATAACTAATACCCACCAAGCAGCATCATGGCACACAATCTAAGCATACTATTACATCTATGGCTTCAATACAAGAAATATCATCCTCCACGCAAAAGTGCGATCAAGGAATATTGGCATTGTCATGCTCCAGGACACATTAACAGATGGGACTGTTCGCTTCTCAGGGTATTATGTCTTCATTTTGCCAAGCACAACTGGCACCAGAGGCTTGATCACCCTGGTCAGAACAACAATCCCCTGCTCCACAATAGCCGATGCACCGAACTGTGGAGACGATATTGAATCTCTTTCTGTTGAGATTTACCTGGCAGGGGGCCCCCTCAATCTGTACAATGTGTACAGCAGGCCAGGCTGTAGGAGCTTAGACATCAGCCAGGTCTGTACTACTGCAACACAAGACCGAATGATCATAGGGGGAGATTTCAATGCACACCTGCAAGAGAACAGATGTGGCAGGCTATCGTATAGCCAGTGTACTTGAGACATTCTCCGAGATCGCTCTTCTCGATACCCAATAGCCAACGCACGTCAAGGGCCACTGCAGCTCTAATGGAGAGAATCAGATGGTGTGTTGATGAGACTGTTACAAGTGACCACTATGGCACTGTTACCACCCTCTTGGATACTGCCCCAGCCCAAATGCACAATTCTAGATGGAAAACAGACAAGACCAACTGGCAAGCCTTTCAGAATGCCTTGGCCCATTGTCTTAGATGCAAAGAACCCCCCCAGATTGAAAATGTGGATGTGCTTGAAACCAGACTTATCAATGCCATACGTTAAGCAGCCTCACAGACTGAACCTAAGACACGGCCTTGGTCTAGGAGTTATAAAGACGCCTGGTACTTTAATGACTAGATAAAGGAGGTCAACCACAAAGTAAACATGTGCAGAAAACACTTCTGAAAAAAAGAAAAACAATGACAATCTAGCTTTCCTAAGGGAAGTTGTTAGGGATGCTAAGAAACCTGCCAAAAGAGTCAGGCAGGAAAAGCGACTGGAATGGTGTGAGTCCTTTGGCCAACGGACCACCCTTACAGAGTAGTGGCAATGGGTAGGCGAGCTACCCGCCGCCAGGTGGACAGAGGTCCTCAACCTCCTCATGGAGGTAAACTTTTTTCTCCAGGACTTCCGATCTTATCTGTGGCAGCACGGGTCCTTTCAAAGGTTATTCAGGCACCCAGGAACACAAGCAAAAAACATTCAGGCGCCTAGAATAAGATTTTCAGCAATCAACTCCTGGCTGTCACGCACGACCAAGGTGTTGATACGTTATCAGCTCAAAGACCAACTACTTACTAAGGACATGGACTGCCCCCACCCTGACTATATTGAAGCCCCGTCGTGGGTACAAACCTTGATCGAGTTCTCTGTCATAAACTTGTCAAGGAGAAAGAACCAGTACCCCATGCCAAGTCTGAAGGCAGAAGCTGCAGTCATCACTCCACCGGTTAGTAGAACCTGCTTCACGGATGGATCAGTCGATCCTGTAACCCACACTGCAGGCTTTGTGCAAGGGATATCACAGAATCCATGAGGGGTAACAGACAATGCCTTCTCGCTACAGGCAAGGCATGAGTGCCCTAGTCCACGCGTCCCTGAGGGAAGGACACGTGATCACACATATAGATTCCTGGGCAGCATACAGCACAGCATAACCAAAGACAACATCTACCTCCTTGACCACTGTACTCAGGATAGAATAATCATAAACTGGGTCCCCAGCCACATAGGCATCAGAGGGAATGAACTTGCTGATGGACTAGCTGACATTGGTAGGGACATGCCCCCAAATCCCATGATCATACAACCAAGTCGAAAAATCCTGAGGCACAGGTCCAATGCCACAGCACTTGCCATTCTCCTGCAGCTCCACAGAGAGGAAACGAGAACCTCCCCCTCGGCGAGATAGTACGCAGACGCCACAGGCTATGAGTCACTGGCATTCTCTGAAACAATCAAAGGTCATTCTTCACAGAATCAGACTAGGTTACCACTGCGCATAGCAAATTATAGAAATAACTGACTATGCAAACAGGTGTTGCAAGCACTATGGCGAGCCGAATGCATCCCTGTTACATGATTTACAGAGTTGTGAGCACACACAATTTCTGAGATAGGGACCACCCACCAAAGCCACCGGGCTGTTAAAAAGATTATGCTGCATGCTTACGTCGTGGCGGCAGGAGCACCAGCTGGCAACCCGGCCACCACGGTAAGCATTTAGTGGCAGAATTAACTGAGACAGCTATAAATAGCTGACACAGGTAGGGCCATATATATATATATGGAAGGGCCGGGCGAAGCTAGACTTAGCAAATCTCACTCACTCAATCATTACCACGGCTTGTCATTTGCCCGCTTTGTGCCCGCCTAGTGGTCGTGGGATTAGCACTGGCCAATTATAAACGGAGAGATTTCAAGGACGGAATATCTAACAAACTTGCTACGGACTCTGACTCGATTGCCTTAAATTATGGAAGTGCACTCGTGCAATTGCATAAGGCAGACACGCGAGTCAGAAGACGAGCAAGACAGAAAAGGGAAAGAAAAATAAATAATACTTCTCAAAAAACTAATATGATACGTTCATAGCAATTGTCCGCCTCTGTCTATGCTTCATGTTCTATGTTGCCAGTTTACTGTACTTTGGTTTACTCTCACTAGACTTCTTTCTCACTGATACCACAGATCTCCCGTTTTAATTATAATCCCTTTCACTGTCACCTCTGATGCTTAAAGATAACAATCCATGCACCAGCATCAGCACTGTTCCTTTATCTTCCGTTTCTTTTTCCTTTTGTTACTTTGATTCGCCGTTATCATCAAATGTTTCTTTTATTACTTATGTGTAACATGCACCATTTCCCCACCCATCTGCAACAGTCAGACTCAGCTGCCAGAGAATCCATTCCCTCGAGAATACATTTTATACCGCTCTATTCTTTTATTCAAGCTCCCATCCCTCCCCTCACCTCTCGCCCGGTCTCCTCCTGCCTCTCTCTACGTTTCTTTCTCCTTCATCACCCATTGACACGTTTTATCTTTTATGCCAATACACTTCTCGCTCTGCCACTGGGAATACGTCTTTCTTTTTTACACTTGTTTGGCCTTTGTTTGGAGCAATAAATGATAAGTTAATTAGTTCCATTTCATTTAGTTAATAAGCCCATCAAATGTTACTCTCTTAAAAGAAAACAAAAAACAAAAAAGAACTAAATTCCGCTTTATATTACTAGTTGTTATCAAAAATAAAATCAAATAAAAATCATATAACATAAAAAAATAAAATAAAAATTATTATTATTATTATTATTATTACTATTATATATATATATATATATATATATATATATATATATATATATATATATATATATATATATATATCCACATACATATGATAGTAATAATAATAATAATGATAATAATAATAATTATAATAATAATAATAATAATAATAATAATAAAGATATTTACTTTAATTCATAGATATTTAATGTTCCTATATCAATTGCCAGAATTTTAC
>NC_051422.1:32583000-32585500 GCF_015228065.2 Penaeus monodon | reverse complement strand
AATAGTAGTAGTAGGAGTAGTAGCAGTGGTAGTAGTAGTAGTAGTAGTAGTAGTAGTAGTAGTAGTGGTAGTAGTACTAATAGTAGTAGTAGGAGTAGTAGCAGTGGTAGTAGTAGTAGTAGTGGTAGTAGTAGTGATGGTGGTATTCGTAGTTGTAGTAGGAGTAGTAGTAGCAGCAGCAGTAGTAGTAATACTTAGTAGCAATATCCTTTTTATTATCCATCTAATTCCGGCTAACAAATCCAAGTTATCAATATTATTATCATAATTATTACTACTTCCTTGCCTGCTGACAGTATCCCTGCCACCGCAATTCTGCCGTTTCTGACATGACTAACATTGTTTGCTCTCTTTTAAAACCGCCTCTCCGCCCCTGCGCGTTCTCCTTGTCGTCCTTTCCAAGGTCTTTTTCCCCTCTCGTTATCCATCCCCATTTACCTCCTCCTGCTGCCCCCCTCCCCCCTTCACACAGTCTCCTTCCTCCCGGGCATCCACCTTTCCTCTGATTCCTGTTTCCTCTATATCTGCTCGTCCCTTCATGTCGTCTCCTCATCATCCTTTCATAGCCTCCTCTCCCCCCCCCCCTGGCCATCCTGGAGTTCACGCAAGGACACTGCGCAGTGCGGGTATGGTTTCATTCGGGCTGTGGCAGCGGCGCTGGTCGGACGTATACGTAGTGCGGAAGGTGTTGGCAAGAACGACTGCTCTGCCGGACTTCTTGCTTCTTTTCCCACTTATTATCGAATTCTCTGTGACAGTACGGCGTCTGCCTGGCGTGTAGGAAGTGACAGTGTTTACTGCAAATAGAAGGTGAAAACGATTTTCTCTTCGAGGAAAATTAGTAGTTCTTCTAGGTGTTTGTTCTTCAGTAACTTTTTATTGACATTTTTTCCCGAGTGTTTAATATCTAAACACAGCGCTCTCTTCTTAGGTCAGGATGAAGATGTGGGTGGCGGTGGTTGGTGTGCTGGCACTGGCATCCAGATCACACTCGACCTTCACATATCCTGACTCTGAGGACAGCGTGTTACCTGGCGTGAGGACTATGCCTGCGGGGAGGCATCCAGAAGAGGAGAGAATACACTTCCCCACAGACGACTTCACGGATATACTAGACCTGCACGAGGTAAGTGCTTCTGAAAACGAAAACGAAGGCCTCCCTGCGGCCAGGACTCGTCTCAGTGCTTGTTGACAACGGCGGGAGAAAACGTCCTGGAAAGTCCATTATCCCGAGCGGGGACCAGCGGCAGCGTCGAGAGGGAGGGGAGTAAAGGGGGCAGCTACCCCGGGGCCGCAAATTTGTTGCCTTTGAATAATACGTTACTAGATATTTCCCGTTTCCCCAACAATCGATTGAAATGACAAAATAATTTTCATGTTTTATTTGCGACCAGAATAACGAAATTTCCACTTAAATGAATGAATGAAGGTTGTTGTTTTTTCATTAGATTTACTGTTTGCATCATCTATAGGAAAGAATATTCCTTTACTTGAATACAGCTATAGCGTGATAGAAGCCTCCATCCTGAGTGGCTCCACGAAAGGAACGTTTTATCAACTACTTATGTTACTGAAATTAACATAGTAATGATATTATTATTTCAAGTCAATATTGATATGAAAAAACTAGAATGGCCCGGCTCTCGACGCCCCGGAGGCCATCAGCCTGGTAGGAGTCAGGAGTCCCACATGTGCAGGAAAGAATGGCCAGTTGAGGAGAGCCCGCAGTGAGATTCGCCTCGAGAAGGAATTATTCCCCGGGAAGAATCATGATAAGCGATAAAGAATCTTTGGTTGCAGTACATGTTGCAAGGTCGGATAGTGGGTTTGTGCTAGGGAGATCAGCGGATGTTGTTTAAGTGAAAATAATGAAAAAAAAGTTTCATGAGGAATGGGAATATGTCTTAAATAAAGCCCTATACTGTTCATAATATACTTGAGGTGAAAAGAGAGCAACTCACTGGAAAAACCTAAACCATTCCGGACGAGGTGTCGTTTTGATGCCGAAGAGCTTCCAAAAATAAACACCGGAACATGGGAATGTTTACTCGAGCGGAGTTGATTGTGAAATGGAAATTTGTGACGGCGCCACGACCGGATGGCTCGGGTCGCCGCTGACCTGACTCGTGTAGCTCCCAAAGACTCGCCTCCGAGTTGCAATCTTCGTTGCTTATTTTCACGTTTTTCTCTTTCTTAGGGTGCATATATTACAAAGTATTTTAGTCTGTGTGTTGGAATCGTCCTTTAGATAAATACATTATGGGTCTTTTATAACAATTTCATATTGTAGCTCTCGGTTATGTTAGTTTGAGGTTCATTTGCTTATGTTGATTGTCATCATCCAATTAACATCCATGTTGCAAACCTCATGTGTCAACTTGTCATTCACGGAAATCCAACTTGCAATTCTAAGAATATGACTAACATTTTCTTTTTTTCGTTTGCATTTTACGAATTCCGGAATCACACACTATAAACCATTTAAAGATTACAAAACAGT
>NC_051422.1:32545500-32568000 GCF_015228065.2 Penaeus monodon | reverse complement strand
GGGAACAGTCCCTGCACAAGAAATATAGTGACAGATTCTGTGACTTTACATGCCCTCCGCTGCTATCGGGGCCAAGAATGTGGGAGTTTGGGGAGGGGAGGGTCCACGTCATAAGTCCTACATCTGTGTAATTGAGGGTGAGAGGAATCCAACGTCGTCACGATCGGTTATGCGACGCTATTCCAGAAAATTACCATAAGTCTTATTTGTAGCATTCCAAAACCCTAAAATTTGATACATTGTTTGATGTGGTCAATACAAAAGTCATGGAAGCTTGTTGTGATATGTAATTTTGAAAGAATTTATTTTCATATTAAAAGTAACAGAAAACCATTATAGTACTTAATATGCTGGCATGATTAAGGAAGCTTCAAATGGAACAAGTACCGGACTACTGCGCGAATTACATTATTTGTACACACCACGCCTCGCCTCGCAAGGCTGTGGAAACTTTCAAATACTCAGATAAAAAAAAAAACTTGTTACATCCACTTTTTTTTCATATGAAAGGTATTGCTTGAAGTTTTATATTATCGTATCCATCTGTCCAAATTGAGTCCAAATCTTGCACAACTGGGTAAATCTAGTGATCAAATGTATTTACTTCAGTTAGTGGCTGTAATATATCAACAAATCGAGAAATAAATTTTCCTTTGAAATGTTTTAGTCGTAGCGTTTCAGGATTTTAAGATATTCAATCCACCGAATAATAATACATATGACTCGCGCGTTTGAAAATCTTGCAATATTTCAGACGCCAGTTATTTACTTTATATTTTACACACACACACACACACACACACACACACACACACACACACACACACACACACACACACACACACACACACACACACACAGTAAACATGAATTCAGTATACAAAAATAGTTGATGTATATTTTAGGAGCTTATATAGAGACATACGATATGATTTGCGATTAATTAATATATAAATCCCTAACTGCGACGTTATTGAAATCTGTTGCAAAGTATCGCGCTGTTTTTATGAAGGTAGACCATAAAATCGAAAAGTTGTTTCGTAAAATCCTTGAACGATTCGAATATTCTACATTTTGTAATATTAATAAAAAGGGTGTGCAGAAAGCCTACCAAGCCTGCTGACAGATGTCGGTTTCTGATATGGAATCTGAAACTTCTTGGTTAAATGTTTAGTCCCCAATCCATGCCACAAAAAATTATCCAACAATCACGCCGTGATGTGGCAGTGTTCAAATGACCGATGGCTGGTAAACATTGTCTTTACCTTGGTATGCATGGCAAGATTGCTTGAAACTCGGGAGCGGCGAGCGGGTTGAAGCTGCGAGCGGTGATTCAGGTGCTTTCTCCTGATCTTAATTTACATAACTTTCCCCTTCAAGATAAACATGTCAGTGGCTTGAAATGCCACAGAAATGTGAACTGTGGTTTTAAAGATAATCTTTCATATCCAACAAGCGGGGCAGCCTAACCAGTATGATTTTGTTGTACAAAATATACATAACGTAGGGTTCAAATATTTCATATTGTGCATGTGTACGTACACGCGTGTATGTACACTAAACACCAACAGAAGTTGTATTTGTATAAATTATATGTATATAATTCATACAAATATAATTTCTGTTGGTGCTTAGATATTGTTAAGCATACTATGAATAAAGATCTCGCAATGGAATTGCAGTTCTGTCATACAGAATATCCCTGTCAGGTATTCAGATGATACATGTTTGCAGATGGTGGAAAGCCGAAGTAGTATGTGAATATTAATACCGATTATTAATTTTAAAACCCTTTGCAGTTATTGCTAGCGGCGACAGCGGTTTGCGTAGCCCGGGCCACACTACCTCCCAACTATGAGTAAGTACAAGACGATATATAGAACTTTTCAGCATAAGTAGTTTAAATTCTCGAGAAATTTGCTGAATACCCTTTTCTGTTGACCTGTTTGAGTTGGGGAGGGGGGGATAAAAGAAGCTTTGCCCCTTTAATAACGCATGCTACACATATAGGATTACTGAACATTTAACCTGCGCGTAAAAATAATTTTTTGATTGTGAATTTCAGGTATTCGTGCATTCACTATTGCGAGTCCCTCTACGGCCCCGAAGTGAGGCCTTACTGCTGCAGGATGGCAAAAGTATTCCAGGGAGAGGATTCAAACAACATTGAATATCACCCCACTATAGAAGGTAAGTTCACTGGATTCCTTGTTATATTTGTGCATGCGGGAAAGGAGCATAACTAGATTCAAAACCGCACGGGATAACTTAACTTTTCACTTTGATTTAGCGTTGCAGCGAAATTAAATTGTGTAATTTGTATGGAATCTTTAAAGAGCTGAATGTGTTTATAACCTTTTTTTTCCAGAAAACTCCAGTATCGACGAATGCCCCACAGTTCGGTCTTTCTGCCCGCGGGCTGGACACTACGCATTGCCGTTGGTAGGTGTTATTACGTTTCCTTGGTATAACAAAAGAAAAGGAGTTTTGAATGTGCGCGTGTGCTTCTATTTTCGGTTTGTGTGTCTGTGTCCGTGTTTGTTGTGTGTCTGTGTCCGTGTTTGTTGTGTGTGTGTGTCCGCGTTTGTTGTGTGTGTGTGTGTGTGTCCGCGTTTGTTGTGTGTGTGTGTGTGTGTCCGCGTTTGTTGTGTGTGTGTGTGTGTGTCCGCGTTTGTTGTGTGTGTGTGTGTGTGTCCGCGTTTGTTGTGTGTATGTGTGTGTGTCCGCGTTTGTTTTTTGTGTGTGTGTGTGTGTGTGTGTGTGTGTGTGTGGGTGTGTGTGTGTGTGTGTGTGTGTTTGTGTGTGTTGTTGTGTGTGTGTGTGTGTCCGCGTTTGTTGTTGTGTCGGGTTGTGGTGTGTGTCCGCGTTTGTTGTTGTGTGTGTGTGTGTGTGTGTGTGTGTGTGTCCGCGTTTGTTGTGTGTGTGTGTGTGTGTGTGTGTGTGTGTGTGTGTGTGTGTGTGTGTGTGTGTGTGTGTGTGTGTGTGTGTGTGTCCGCGTTTGTTGTCTCTCTCGGTGCCGGTTCCTGCTTGTACTCTGCCTTCTGATTTTGATGACCGGCCACTTGACAGTTTGCCGACAACACATGTAGCTCACTCGCGCTCAAGAAACGTAAAAGAAAAGGGTAGTTGCCACGTACTCTTACACATTACCTTTTTTGCGCTAACATTAACAATCCTTATACTCACTCTTAGTGAACAAATCCTCAAACACACGGACAGTCAGGAGTCAACACTACATTCACGTCACAAACAAGAACCAACGCGTTCCTCTCCCTCAGCCCTGCGGCACTCCAACACACATCACAGCAGAACAGATAAACACTCCAGACACGCCATCCTATTTCTGCTGCTCGTTTGTGGTGATAGCGGCGCTAGTGTTAACCCTGGCCCTTACCGCCCCAAGTACCCGTGCATGATTTGCACAAGGGCCGTTAAATGGGGCCATCCAGTGCGATATCCGAGAGATATCCGAGCATGCCGTGTGGTACTATGTTAGCTACATCGGTTCCTTCACACAGTAATACGCTGGACTAGTTGACAATTGAGGTGCGTGGATCTGCGCCAAATGTGGCCTAATTTCTCGAGCTCGCTTTTCGCATCTCCCATCACACTATCCAATCCCTTCAACACACACAGTTCGCATTAGAGAGAAAGCCCTCCCTTGCAACACATTCTTCCCTCAAACCCGCCCATACACCATGAACACACCGCCCATCCTAACCTCGAACGAAGCACTCGCCTCGTGCTAACCAAACTACCCTACGTCTGCTAAATATTAACTTCAGAAACATTACAAAGAAAATAGCCTAAATCCACCAATATCCAATCCTATCGACCAGACGTTATAATAGGCACTGAGACTCGTAACATCGACTCAAACTTCCCCCCCCCCCTTCCTTTAGCATGACTGTCAAACGAAAAGGTGGCGGTTTCCTCGTCACCATCAAACCAGGTCTTGTTGTCAGATCGCCTGGATTTAGCTCCAACTCTGTCACTCTTCCTCGCTGCTTTTTTAAGGACTGCCTTCTGCTAACACAAAATAATTATAAAACCGTCAAACATCCCCATCACGCATAAACGCAGACAGAAAGCATATGGATCGCGGGCGACTTCAGTCTCCCCGACCTTGACTAGACTGGTCTGTTCCCCCATGACCCCCCCACACACACACACCCCGATCTTGCGGCACCCATTATTCCAATCAGACGACTTTCATTGACATCATGTGTACTCATTCACTCTTCGCTAACAGTACCCACTCCAACGTGAACACAAAACAACCCGTCCCGTTGGCACCGGTGACCCTCACACTTCACACATTCTAGACCTATTCCTCACAACGTTCTCGACATAACAAGCACCATGGTTATTCTAGGACTAAGTAACCATGACATTGTCCTTGTTGCTGCAATTCTCAGGCCAACCAGACGAAGAAAGAGGCGCAGACCTAGTTTCCTCTTTTCCAGACCTGACAGTCACACATGACATTCCCAACTACAGCATGGACTACTATACAGATCCCCACAGACGACCCCTTCTAACTGGGATAGCCTTAAACACACTATACTCACACCGATGGAAAAACACATACCACAGAAAACACCTTCAAGCAAACTCACACTTCCCTGGTTCTCCAAGGGCCTACGCAGACAACACTGTAAAAAACGACGACTCTACAGACGCGCGCAAACATACTACAAAAAATTAACCGCTTTCAAATCCTTCCAAAATACATTTTCCAAAAATGTACTAATATTTCCACCTACCACGCAAACAATTCACAACGTTGAAAGACGCCTAACTCTTCTGCTAGACTTTTTGCTGACGTCATTTATTTCGACCAGTTAACACTGAAGACGACTGTAGACTCCTCAGATATGACAGAGGCCTTTGAGCAGTGGTAAAGTTCATGGCAAATAGCCTTCAGATCAGACAAATGCAAGGTACTCCGTTTCACCAGATCACATGCACCAATACAATAGACCCTACACAACCAACACCCCCCAATCCCTTGCCCGTTGTTGTCGTTAGGAGGCGGAGACTGGGACCCAATGATGGGGAACTCCCCAACCTTGGGACTCAGCCCTCGACTCAACTAATTTTGCATGGTCTTTTTTTCCTTCCCACTTTTCGTTTCTGTCCCTTCACCAAACCCTTCTGCTATCCACCTCCTAAGGTGTGAGAGCCGTGCTGAAAGGATGAAAGGCTTACTTTGTGCCAGTCCTGAACGGCCTGAGGGAGCCATGGGCACGGTATTCCCCTGATTTAGTTACCTAGCCCTTACCCCTCAAGGGGACCCTGAAGGGTGGACTGTTTTTATCCCCAACATAACCCAGGCTTACCATGGCCAGTAATGAAAACCTATCCCCACTATTAGGGGCAATGAGGCATGCCCCTTTATCAAATAGCCCCAACGATATAAACCCACCCGATTCCGTAACCCCAGGCTCTCCTTTGACCACGGCTCCGAACACTGCAATAACTACCCCCTCATCAATGCCTACTAGTACAGTAGCCAACAATCAACCCTTAAGGAACATTTCCACTCTTCCAGCATGCTCAACTTCAACACCTATCCCCACAACCTCCAACATCAACCACCCCATCCTCCCTTATTAATACCTTACAGCCTTACTGCCCACCTCTCCATAACACTACCTCCCTCAACACTACTCCATCCTTGTCACGCCCCCGCCCTTCTACTACCCCTATCTCTACAACAATCTTGAATACTCTCTTTAGCGCAGCCAAATGGGACCGATTTTTCGTGATCCCTCCCACAGCTCCCTACTCTGACAACACCCTTCTCTTCCAACAATGTCTTCAAAAACAAGTAGGTAAAGTCTCTTTCCGTAGCCGACCCGACCGCTCCCGTCTTGTCAGTAACATCCGAAAACCAAGCTATAGCATTAACAAAACTGACCTATATGGTAACCCCATCCTTGCAGAACCCCATCCAACCCTCAATACTTACACCGGAACAGTTTCAATCTCCCCAGCAAATTGCCCAGTCTATGACAAAGATTGGTCAGACTGTGGAGAAAACCTATTTGCCTGTCTCACAGACTATGATGCAACATCAGTACAATGCTACTCCATTCCCCCCAGAGGTCATCGAAAGAAACCCACTAACATAGCCAAAATTTCCTTCCGTAGACATGACCTTCCCTTTAACGTCTACATAGGAGGAGAATCCCTGCCTGTTCGTCCATACCAACCCCCTCCACGTCAGTGCCAAAATTGTTGGCGTCTAGGACACCCAGCCAAACATTTGCCGTTCCACAGCTAGATGCCCACTATGTGCCCAACCTGGCCATACCCGATCTAACTGCTCTGCACAATCATGCACATGTGCCAACTGTGGCGGCCCCCATAATGTATTTTATAGGGGCTGTCCCACCTACAAGTTTGAGTCTGAGGTAGCAACTCTCAGATTCAAACTTGACTCACACTACATGAAGCCAGACAGGAAGCACGTCGACGTGGTTTCTCTCTTACTCCTTACTCCAGTAATACTGCTCATTCTACCAATTCTCCTAAACCCAACCCCCTACATCTAACACCCCCTCTTCTACCTCCTACCTTCCCCAGTCAAACTCTTTTGCCATCCTAAACCCAGACACTCCAATCTCTACTACAGATACTCCAATCACCACTACAACCCCAACACCTTCCCCTCTCCTTCTCGCACTACCCGTAACAGACAGAACAAACGTTCCAACCCCTCTTCCCCTACCACACAAACACCTCCACCTTCCTTTGCCCCTACGCTTGAGACACCAATCCTCTCTTCCCCCCCTCACAAGAAATCCTTTATCCCCCAAAACTCCCCAACCAACTCCTTAGAAGAAACTATTGAAAATATTCAAGATTACTTAATGAAAACTGATACTCAACCTCCAAATCTTACAACTCCTGCTCCTTTCACACTCCAAGTAACTGCTGATATCCATCCTCCTAACGATATCCCCCCTACAACCTATCCTCCTAACCCCTCCCAACACAGCCCATCCCCCCCGACCCCAACCCCGCCCACATTAACCGTCCCACCTATCTATCCCTTCCATTCCCTCCTGGATACACACGTGAATCCCTTATGTAACCCTCCCACCATCCCCTCTATCCCTTCCACTCCCTCCTGGATACACACGTGAATCCCTTATGTCACAAGTATCCCCTTCCTCAGACCCTCCATCTCCTAATACCCCTCCTAGTAGAACACCAACTCCCACACCTCTCCCATCTCAGACCTCTCGGTCCTTATCCCACCCTCTAGCTGCTTCCCCTCAAAATCTCCAAAACGTATTACAATCTATATCACTAAAGTATAAGTATCCTTCATTGGAATATTAGATGTTTCCGCTCCCACAGACCTGACCTTTGTCATATCCTTTCCTCTTATAACCCATCTATTGTATGCCTTCAAGAGACCTTTCTTACACATCCAATACCAATCCCCAATTATCATTTTGTCTCTTCCCTTTATGTCTCGTCCATACTTACCTCTGCTTTCCCCCCACCTATCCTCCCTTCACCGACCTCCCAACCTATCAGACATCCTTACAGAATCCCACACTTTGTTTCAACAAATTCAACTATTCTTTCCTCAAACGCATACATATCCTCCATCTAATCTAACTCCTTACCACACCCGACTCTAACCCTTTCACTCACCAATTCCTTTGCCCAGCTTAGACAACTAATCACTAACTCAACCATCCTTCCCTAACATTATAGTGCTACATGACCTTAGATGTCTAGCACATTTATCTAGCTTTTAACCATTAACCATTAACCACAACCAACAACTGACACCCACAATATCCAACAATTACCTTGGAGTACACCTCACTAGTACACCTCTTTTAACACTCGCATCGACTTTATCACAAGAAAAGTAGGAGTTCCTGAGGGGAAACCTACAAAACTGTATGCCAGACATATAACACACTACTTACAACACACTTGCACGTCCAACGCTCGAGTACTACTTGCACGTCCAACGCTTGAGTACTATACGGCAGTATGAGACCCTTAAACCAAGCACAACACTGAGAAGGTCGAACAGGTTAGTACAGTTACATGTGTATACTTAATATAACTCGCATAAAAAAACTGATTAACATGGACCTGCTGAAGACGAGGACAAGCACACTTACAATCATGTACAAGGCTGCAAACACGAATAACTATAAGCATCACATAAACGTAGCACGAAACTCAGTACAATAAGTTACATACCACACCAACACCGACTTTTACAAGCACACTTCCCACGTACCTTACGCGATTGGAACAGACTACCCCATATTATTAAAACAAGAACACTCAAAACCTTCACCGACAAACAAAAACACATTGGAGGCACCTTTACAAACTCGCACTACCACTTACACCTTAATCCTTTCCCCACCCCCAGCAACCAACCATGCGTGCGCATTAACATTGAGATTGAGAAAGCTATCGGCCATAAGTACTGTGAGATCAATTTGGCAAAGAATGACACTGAAATAGCTTTGTCTCCAGGCGGTTATTGTACTTTTAACAATGTTAAATGTTAAAAGAAACGTACATTTACTATAAAAGTTTTTCTTTATTAATGCTAAAGTTCTTTTCTTACACGAGTAACTATAGGCTGCACATTTTATCCTTTAAACCACTCTCAACTAGTCTTGCATTTATTACAGGTGTGTAGCAACGACGGAGTTTGCGCCTCGTCTGATAAATGCTGCTACGATGCTTGTTTGGAAACCGACATTTGCAAAACCGCTGTCAAACGGTACCGCAGGTCGCTTCCAGACCAGAGTGAAAACGATGACCTCGGGGCTGCCAAGGTCTCCAGTGTAATCTTAACAGAGGGCGGAAACCCTGTTAGTGTCGTTGTTGATGGCAGTGGCAAACCCGTAACACTGGTGGAAGGAGATGCTGTGACAATCGTTGCGACAGGGCCTGTGAACTTCATAAATTCTCAGAATATAACGTATATATCAGAGGCGGATAAAACTGCAAGCAGCGATAGCGTATCATCAAAGAAAACAAAGAGAGCAGTTATAGCTGAAAGTGACAGAGTATCTAGTAATGTCATATTATCACCTGTTGACTCGGTAAGCATTGTAAAAGACCGGTATGGAAATGTTATTGTAAACGATGATAAGCCACTGATATTAGTGCAGAAGGAAAGGGGTCCCACCATAATTCTAAACGACAATGGCTTGAGCGTACTAGCTGGACATGACACGAGTAAAGGCGCTGTCTTGGGAGTGGTCACCCCTACCACTGTTCCATACCTAGAATTGCAGTCACACCATCCACCGTCGAGCGCCCCAGACAGGGACCCTATTAGGGTGCTGGTGAAGGGTGATGGTAACCCGGTAACACTCGTGGACGGAGGTGGGCCCTTACACGTCCAAAACGCTGATGGGGTGTCCTTTGTGGCCGATGTTCCAGAAGTTACAGCTACAGACATGCCTGCCGTGCGTGATTTACCAATGACAGTTAAGAGCAAAAAAAATAAAATTAACCATATCATTGTTGATAGTGCTGGTAACCCTACAAAGGTAAAAGACGGCAGTGGCGTGTTAGTAGTATCAAAAACTGCTGAAACCTCCGATGAGGCTTCTCCGGAAGAAAATTCGTCCTACTCCCGACGAAGAAAATCGCGGTCTTCGTCAAACGCTGTCGTTGATGGAAACGATATAACGGTAACCTTAGTCGATGCCTCTCATGTCGACGTAGATATAGTAGATATATCGGGCAACAAAATCGATGTAGTGGCCGGCGATCATATTCTAAATATCGGAGAATCCACAATGGCTACAGTAGAGTTCGTTGAGGGTAGACCCGTGGTCCGGGATGAAAATGGCAGAATTCTGTTGGACAAAATGGGTTCACCTTTAACTGTTAAGCCGGCAAGTAACACGCAACCATTGCCAGCTGTCTATAGTATTGTCGATGGAAAGTATAAACCAGTTAATTTAGTGGCAAGTGACGGTACACCTGTGCATGTTTGTGATTCTAATGGCAACGAACTTGCGCTAAATGGAGGCGGCTCAGATTTGGAGGTATCTCGGGAAACGGTTTCTATTATGAAGAGGTCATCAGGGGAAGACCTTCTCTTGCAGAATGGCGAAGCCTTAGCAGATGAAGACGGAATGCTGCTGAAGGCCACATCCGTGAACACGCGACACTACTCTGAGGTTTCCACAAACGTCTTGGTGGATGGAGATAGCAACGCCGTAAACTTGTTGAGCATAAATGGCTCTCCAATCACGGTTATCGACGATAGTGATAATGTAGTTACCGTTAAAACTGGAAATAAAAATATAACGATAGCTGATTTCAACGTAACCGTTCTACTTGAAAACGCTATGATGGTTCTAAAGAAAGCATCAGGAGAACTAGTGGTCGATGAAAATGGTTTGCCAGTCACTCTTGTACCTGAACATAGATCTAGGCGGAGACGCTCTTTAGCCAGTGAAGGCCACGGGATCACGGATTCTCATGAAAATACAGTGACTCTAACTGACGTCCACGGGGTTCCAGTAACACTGAATGATGGAAAGGGTAACATCGTGAAACCTGTAGCTGGAGAAATCATAATGGAAACGGGGACTGCAACAGCTTTTATTGTTGAAACTAATGAAGGAAAACGACTTACAGATGAAAATGGGAACTTTATTGTCGACAGTGAAGGATATGCTCTTGCATTTGTCCCCACAAATGAAATCGTTTCATCACAAGTAACCAACGTAATTGTAGACGGAACCAACAACACTGTGCAGTTACTGAGTGTGAGAGGTTCTCCTATTACTATTGTTGATGGGCAGGGTAACGACGTAGCCGTGAAAGATGGAGATGTTCAAATAGTGAAAAATACCGAGACAGCCATGATAATGGATATGGTCGAGGACACAGAAATGCTGGTGGATTCTTCCGGTAGTATACTGACAGACTTAAATGGGAAGAATTTGAGGATAATGGCAGAAAGGAAGAAAGCACAGAAGGTTGTGGCGAATATCCTTGTCAATGGCGAAGGCAATACAGTAACACTCTCAACCTTAGAAGGAACACCTGTAACATTGCTCGATAACGAAGAGGTGGTGGTCACGATGGCAGGCGAGGTTCAGCTTGCTGTGGATGGCACCGACACTGCTAGAGTTCGACGATCATCGTCTGAAGTAAACGTTGTTGATGAGAGAGATTATCTTTTGGCTGACGACAAAGGAAAGCTTCTAACTATGAAAAAGGTTGGCGAGCACAAGCAAACCTCTGTAGCTGCAAATATGCTAGTTGATGGAGAAGGGAACTCTGTAACCCTGATAGACTTGAATGACTCTCCTATAACTGTTGTTGATGATTCTGGCAATAACATCGCCCTCGCCACGGGAGAGAAGACTCTCAAGGTCGAGATGGCTGGCCATTTACAGGTCATGGAGACGGCAGACGAAGACTCGCGCTCCCTTGAGAACGATGGCGCCAAGACCAAGCAGAAGCTGCTGGTTGACGACGCCGGCAACCCAGTGCACAGCGAAAAGGGCCCCATCCAAGTTGTCCCAACAAACAACGTAGACTTCGTAGCCACAGAAGCTGAGAACTTCCTTGAAGTGACGGAAGAATTCGTCGAAGCGAGTTTCAGCCTTCAGCGCCTTTCTGCAGTTGTGAAGCACGAACAGCATCTTCTACAACTTAATCTTGTGCGGGAATCGTCCACTATGAAATCTAGGGATTACGAGAGCTTTGTTGAGGAGATAAATGTGTTTGTAGATGTGGTAGGGAAGCTTCAAGCAAAGTGCCTTAAGAAGATAATGCAGCTCCTGGGGAAAGAACCTGGATCGCACGAGGGGGAAGCATATGCATTACTGGAAGAAGTGAATGAAATATTACCAAATAATATCCCATAGACTAATCAACGGGTTGTATACTGTCTTTAATCTATAACTGTAATATGTATAAAGTGTTTCATTACTTCTATATGATATTTAAGAATTCGTATATGATCACTATATAATGATTCTACCAATTCTACTTCACCCTTCCCTCGTCTCGTCCCCCGTGACTGTTTTTTCTAGTTGAGTAGTCATCGAAGCTAAGCAATACCATGTACACGAAATCTTACAAACAAAGCAGTGCAGAAAATTAATACTGTGGTAAACAGTGCCCAAATGACCAATCAAACCAAACATTTAAACTTTGACTTGAGTTCAAGGGAGGGAGGGAGGAAGGAGTGTAGGGAGACCATGAGGAGGAGGAGGAGGGTGGATGGATGTCGCCAGTCACTTTGTGTAGAGGGAATGGGCGAATGATAGGGATGGGCATGGTTTCTTGTCATGACTAGATATTTTTGAATGTCCTCAAGAGTTCCTGAAGGGGAAACGATTGGGGAGGTCTGAGAAATGAAGGTTGTCTTACGAGGGGAAGAAAAGGGGATAGGCATCAGAGGAAGAGGTAGGTATAGATGATTGAATTGTCTGATGCGATGGGTAGAGCGAGAAAGTGTAGACCTAGGAAGTGGTATTGAATAAGCTGCTACTAGGGGTACATGGACAGTAAAAATTAGTAATAAGGAAGGAGGGAGTTGAAAATGAAGAATGTGATGGATGAATGTTGGCCACTAGAGCTCGATGCCCCCAATAAGGGTACAAAAATAATTGGCAATGGTAAGCCTGGAGTATGTGGGGAAGAGAAATGGTTCACCCCTCAGGGTCCCCGCGATGGGTAAGGGCTAGGCAACTGAACGGGAATACCATGTCCATGGCTCCCTGAGGCTGTTCAAGACTGACCCAAAGCGAGCCTTTGATCCCTTCAACTCCGCTCTCATCTCTTAGGAAGTGGGCAGAAAGGGTTTGGGAAGAGGAAAGGAAATTGGGTGAAGACTGCAAAATTGGTTGAGCCAGGGCTGTAGCCCAAGGTAGGGGATATCCCTAATATGGGGCCTCTCTTGAGTCCCCCCCCCCCCCACAACTAAGAGCATAGGATGGGCGGAGGGCTGCTTGTGTAGACAGGCCTTAACTACCGCTGTAACAAACCTGAAATATATCCAGTGTCTCATGTGTTCATTTGTTTGTATATTTGTAACTTTTGTTCTTTTTAACAGTAATTATTTATTTTTTTCATGTTAGATACAGAATATATAACATTTTCTTCAGTTCCAATCTGCAGGCTTTACATTAATGTATATTCAATAATGGCATTGATCAAAATATTCAAGTAAAGGATTGTTGAATTCAGTATATATAGGATTGCTGCTATGATTACTCATTAAAATTTATTTATTGGGATATACCCATTGCTTCTTGCAATGATTTCAAGATGAGCAACTTTCTGTGTCAGATGTCCTGATAAATTCTGCAGCCGATGGAACTTGTTGCTCTAAGCTACCTGCAGCTAGCACAGTATACATGCATCAAAGGAATAAAAGCAGTCATATCCAAAATACAGATTTTGAACTATATACTGATTTTCTCCTCAAGTACCATAAGTTTAGCAAGTTGCTACATTAACCATACAAGTTATTGGTCTCTGCATATACCTTGATTATTAATCAAGATATCAATAATTACCAATAATTACAAAGCAAGCTTTAGTTCTCCATTAAAATATATTCTTGGTGAAAAAACACTAGCAAATATGCATGATCTGCACATTTAGTTATGCTAGCATCAGTGCAAGATTCTGGCACATCTGACTATTATTTAAAACTGTCAAAAATCGAGTTACATTATTCTTGAAATATGGGTAATGTGAATACAATAAAACCAAAGTAAATCTTATGATGGTGAATTTTATTAACCCTGTTATATATTTCAATGCACAACTATATTTACATCTTATACTTCATGAAAGATACATGACTACCAATATAAAGGCTTATTTATATCTTAATAAAAATGTTCCCAAAGAGTTGTTTTTTTTAATGTTTCAACATTTTTCATGCTGCAACTTCAGAGAACAAAAATTGCCTACAGTATTTTCCTTCCAAAATAGAGAAGAAAAATTCCTTGGAGTATTTTACTTCCAAATGTAAACACTGACATTTTTGTTCCACAGCAGTAGTACTGAAAAATCCCTTCTAATCACACAAATCACAAATTTAAACTTAGTGTAAATACTACCTTTCTTCTCTGCCTTGTCCCAAAGGCACTGCAAATGCTTCATAAACATTTGCTCCAAGTGTGTCTAATTTGCTGTCAATAAGAATCTTCTGAAGCAGTTGTCCAGGAGCAGGGGAGAGCGCTGCATGAACTAAACCAGAGAATACTGGCACCAACTTTGCCACAGGAAGAACCGAATCATTGAGAATTGAAATATTTTGTGCTATAAAATTCCTACTGGCATCATTCCTCTCCCCATTTGAAGCAACACCTGTGGGCGATTCTCTACTGATGCTATCAACCCAGTTCTCGGAACCAATATTTGGGAAGTCTGACTTTGACATAGGGTAGAAATCGGCCACACGATCAAGGAGGTGGTTGAAACCGTGTTGTATTAATGTGTCCACAACTGTGTTGAAATCTTCACTATCTATAACATCACTGGTTTCTATTAGCATATTATAAAGGACCCTTTCCTCTCCATCTTCTTCTGGAGCAACTGGGGGTTTAAGGACATATTTACTCCACTGGTCAAGCTTGCATGATGTTCCCTCTAGAGCAGTTTCTGTTGATCCACTTTCCCCTGCTAGACTTAACCTAACCTCCTGGTATATGGCTTCTAGCTGGCTAAGAGTGAGGGAGCGAGTCAAAGGCAACCCTGTGACTATACGAGTCACAGCTCTTGTTACATGGTGAGCAAGTCTAGGGACACCTTCTTCCACTAAATAATGGACTGCTGCAAGATATTTTTGCTGAAGAGCCTGTGAAATTGGTATCCCTGCATGGCCTGCCTGTATCAAGTCTCCGTATGTATAACCTCCAAGTATCATTAGTTGTACACGTATAGCAGATGCTACTAAGCTTGATATGTATACAACACTTATTGCTCGACTAAACCCAACTATTTTCAACTGCTCCCAAATGGCAAGTTTATGTTCAGGCTGATCACGGACTGCTTGCAAGAGTGCATCTGTATCCAGTTCTCTACAAACAACTTCTCTCATGCTACCTGCCAAGCTCATGACTGTTGCATTTGCTGTTCTCTGGGTATTTTCGTAATGATGATGTTTTTTCTGCTTTTCCAGCATTGTTCGTGTTTGCTGTTCATGCCACTGTAGAAGCTTGTACTCTGCATATCTGCTTAGCAGGGCTACACCTCCAACAACAGCTCCCCCTATGAGAAATTTCCTTTTGTGACGACTCAAAAAGGATCTGATCCTTGAAAACATGGTGGACTTTTTTTTTTCCTTCTTTTTATTAACTATATTTTATGAAATGTCTTACTACTTACTACACTTATAAATGTCTTTCAGAAGCAGGATGATACACTATTTCTATTTTTCAAGTGCATTCGTCACCAGCTTTGCCACAAGACTAGTCCATGATTTCTTTTATATCCCGGATGAAGTTGCAACTTTCTGAAGACGATTTGCAACAAAGTTATTTGAATCGATGAACCTCTCCACACAATTGGTGATGCAGCCCTCAGTGCGTGACTCAAGTCTTGTGGACGGCCGGTCCATGCACTTGTCCCAACATTTCTCAGTCAGGCCATGTACCAGAAACTGCAAATGTAAAAAAAAACACTAAATATTGTATATATACTAAATATAGAAACAAAATACATGAAAATGGAAAAGAATTCTATAGAAGAGCTATACATGTCATATGCAACTAAAGGATACAAAACTCATAATAAAGAACGTGAGACTATGAAGTCTTTTAGAAAAAAAAAATTCTGCTAATATTAGCATCAAAACTGACTGTTAGGTATTTATCTTTCAAACTAGACCTACAGAAAAAACTTGTATGATCTCCAGTGAGTTAATATGAATATGTCAACCATAATAAAGGAGATCTAAACCTAAATCATGTGTTTGAGATGGAGACTGAGGCCCAACACCCCTGCCTTGGGCTTCAGCATGGTCTTTACTTCTCCCATTTCCCTTTCCTTCAGATCTTCATCCCTTATTCTGTTCACTTATCCTAATCGTTAATCATTTTTACCCTTTTCACCACAATATTTTAGCATAATGCTATACCCTACTGCCATTTTCTTTGTATGCTGCTAATGACCTTACATATTTATGAGGCTAAATTTTTAACAAATAAGTAAATAAACTGTGAAGTCTATCTACTTCTTGTTATTCATGGAATAGTATTAATGAGTTACTTAATAATATTTCCCAGTTCTTTAATGGTGCCAAAAGTTAAGTCCTTTGATACTGATATACTGTGATATTCTTTTAGCAGAGCTGAACAACTTGACAGTGATGTTGCCCCCAAAAAAGCACAGACAGAGCATGCAGTCAAACACAGAAATTTGTATTATAGTGTTGCCACTCCAGAGTCTGATTGGGATTTAGAAGTTTGTCGTACTAAAGCATGTGTAGGAGAGGGAGAGGAGACCAAGCCAGTGTTCGAGCCAAATTAGAGTAATATTAAGCAACACCCCCAATCACTTGCTCGTTGTTGTCATAGGGGCTTCGGAGATGGGGACTGAGGTACAATGTAGGGGGGATCACCCCTGCCTTGCTCCTCAACCCCTCGGCTCAACTATTTGTTTATTTATTGAAAATTTTCTACCGCATCAGCATTTAAGATCATTAGCAGCATATTCAAAATACAGCGACAGAGTACAGCATAATGATAAAGTATTGTCACAAAATGGGTAAAAGATTAGGATAAGTGGACAGAAGGGGATGAAGGAAAGGAAAGGGAGAGAAGAAAACACTGCAAAATTTGTTGAGATGAGGGCTGTGGTCCAATGCAAGGGTAATCCCCTACATTGGGCCTCGGTCTCTGTCTCCTAAGCCCTTGAACAACAACGAGCAAGGGATTGAGGGTCAACTCAACTAATTTTGCACGGTCTTTTCTTCTCCTTTCCTTTTCCTTCTCTTCTTCATCCCCCTCTTCTGTCAACTTATCCTAATTTTTAATACATTTTTATTCTTTTTACCACAATACTTTATCATTATGATGTCTGGCACATTTATGTTTTGACCATTGACTATTCTGGAAACCCTCAAACCTCAATTTATGAACCAAAAAGCTTCCTTACCTGGGGGCTTCACCCTCAAACCCCATCCTATTGCTATGTTTTGAATACACTGCTAATAATCTTAGATGATGATGCAGCAGAGAATTTTCAGTTAATAAAACAAGTAATAGGAGGAAGTGTTCATTGCAATAAAAATATAGAAATAGGTATGTATGAGAATGGATATCTTCGCAGTGCAAGATATGTATTTGCCCTTTATCAACTACATCTTCGTCAAAAAGGCACAGATATAGTTGAAACAGGGCAAAAACATCTGCTGTGCTTTGATGATTTTCTTTCTCATTCATACCTTTCTCTACAAGAGCAATACAAGTTGTGGAGTTCTTGTGGTAATCAATACTAGACACACTTAGTTAATCATACTAGTAAGTTTTTTATTAGCAGTTTCACATCCAGTATTTGTTCCCTGTACAAAGTCTATAGAACAGGGTTTTTAACTTGGGATCCATGGACCCATAGAGGGTCAAAAATTTCAGTTTCAGGGGGTCTGTGAGAATTAGATTAAAATGTACATTTATATTTGTGTTTTTTTTTTTATTGTTTAATTTAAAGTTTCATAATACTTTGTGTATCCCATATGTGTATGAGACAATCAAATCTCATATATATTAAGTACATTATACATATTGCATACGGAGTTGTGGTTATGTGGATATATCTGGGAATGGAGTCCATAGCTTTCATCAGATTCTTAAAGAGGCCCATGACTCTAAAAAGGTTTAGAACCAAAGCTAAAGAATAGTATCATAATGACCTGTTTTCTTTGACGTATCATAGTGTAAAGTGCTGCCACACATTCTATACTTGTTTATAATTTCCATTCCATATATATTGCAGTACTTTGTATAAATAAACAAATTAATCATATTACCACCTCCATCCCTTAGGATCCCTTCACCTTATCTGCCAGGTCAGTATTCCCTTTCTCCCCTGCACAAAATTTGATAATGTGAAACTCTGAAATATTATAATTTTATAATTAATAATAATAATAATAATAATAATTTATTATTATTATTATTGTATTTATAATTATTATCATCACAGAAACCCTAAAAGCAGCAGCATTTACAACAGTAACAAATAAGAATTAGCAATAATCATATTTGCAATATTAGTATTAACAATAACAATAGAGAAAAAAATTAATGGTGCAACATATTTGCAATTTTAAGCTCATTTCTAAAAAAAAAAAAAAAAATAGAGGTACTGACAATATTCTTATATTCTGCATGGAAAACAGGAAATGAAATTGTTTCTAAGCTGCTGCTTCCCCCCCAATGTTGTTGTGTGGGGGCTTAGGAGACGGAGACTGAGGCCCAATGTAGGAGTTAATCCCTGCCTTGGACCTCAGACCTCGCCTCCACAAATTCTGCATGGTCTTTTCTTCTCCCCCTTTCCTTTTCCTTCTCTGCTTCATCCCCTTCTTCTGTCCACTCATCCTAATTATTAACCCATTTTTACCTTCTTAGCCACAATAGTTTATCATATTGCATACTTGGGGCTTTACTTCCAAGCCCCACCGTATTGCTGTGTTTTCATTACACTGCTGATGACCTTAAATGTTGACGCAGCAGAAAATTTCAATATATAAATAAATAAGCTGCTGTTTTCAATGTTCATTTTATAATAATTATATAGATACTATCTAATGAATATTCCTGTGCTTTTAAAATACATGTAGGTAATACAATATATTTAACAAAGTCACACTAAAGGAACTGTATTATGAGATGGAATAATATTGTCTTAGTGTTTGAACAATCTGATCACAGTTGGATTCAATATTTTTGCTGTGCTTCACCAAAATATTTGTATAGTTTTCCTGAATTGTGAAATGCAATATAAAATTTTCACTCGGTATTATGTTGTTTTTCTCTCTTGAGAAAAGTAATTTCCATACTTTTGAACTCATACCATCCTTGTGAAGGGACAAAATAAGCAAATGAATTTATTCAAGATTTATTGATGATTTCTCAAATAGCATATGTGGTAACATACAAGAAACCTCATAATCAAAATATTTCAAAATTACTTTAGTCTAATTTCCTACTTAGTGTTAAAACCTTTCCTTAAAAAAAGAAAAGAAAAAAAAAAAATCATTTAACATAACCTCTTATTTCTGATCTAAGAACTGAACACAGTCATGCTCTGGAAATACCTATAATTTCAATCCTCAAACACAATGTGCTGAGCTGGCTTTGTGTTCTGAGACTCTCGGAATGCTTTCAGAAGTAACTTTTCTCTCCCTCTTTCCTGATTTGAAATCCCAGTAGTGCCATCCCCAGTCTGCTTTTTCCTTTTTCCTCTGTTTTGAGACCAGCAAATGTTGATGTTATTCCAATACTCCTCCTCCTCTGCACCCGAAAGAATCTCCATGCGGCTCCAACATCCAGATTTTTTATATGCTGCTGCGGCTTCCTCTGAAAGGAACCTCACAAAGACGTCTCTCTCCATGACACTAGCATCCACATATGCCACACCCTCACCACCTCCTTTACGTATGGTTTCTCGCAACTTCTTGGGGTCCTGAGGAGGCTCCTCAAAACTAATCTTAATAATAGCATTTGGAATGAAGTTAGGTTTAGTACTTTTATTATTCTTCTCCTGTCCATCTACTGTATCATCATGATTAAGCTTTTGATAATGTCCTGAAAAGTCTGTTTGTAATGACATATCTGGATTTTTATATCTGCAATTGCTATACATAGATTGTCTCTGATCTCTTATATCTCTTACTTTCTGTTTCAGATTTCTCATATTTTCTCTTTGCATATTTAGATATTTATTTCTCAATGTCTTCCATTCCCTTTTTGACATTACTTTCAAGTAAATACTTTCTATTTCATCCCCTTTCACTTTCTTACTTCGCTTACGCTTCTTCTTCTTACTCTTTTTCTCAACAGCTCCTTGCTCTTCACCAGCTGAAATTCCCCCACCCTCCTTACTCCCATCACTAAGGTTTCCGTCCCCAGTTTTTATTTTTTTGGGAACAATCACCTCAGTCTCACATTCCCCTCCAGAGTCTGTCCTCTTCCTCTTAACACTTGCACTGTCATCCATATCATTACTAACTTCTTCCATCTCATCTCCTGGTGCTGTTTCGCTACCATCACTAGTCTTGTCTGGATCTGCTTTTTCCTCTTTATTTACCTGCTCAGAATTTTGGTCAAAATTTTTGATACTCTGTAGCTGGGCTGGGTCAATGTCTGATGGTATCCTACACTTCTCGGCACCAAACGACTCCAGAGCCAGATCTGCCATCTCTGGAGTCTGGAACTCAACAAAAGCAAATCCTTTTGGTCTACAAGAATGTTTATAACGAGGTAAAGAAATGTAATCAATCACGCCATACTGTGAAAAAATCTGTCGAACCCAATCATGATCCACATGAGCAGGAATATTTTCAACATAAATTGTGCACTCGGTCTCATTGGCTTTTTTGATCACTTCCTCTTTCCTCTTCACCATAAGACCATCTTCTGAAAGTTCTAGAATTGTTGACTTTTCAACAGCTTTTCTAAGCAAGTTTGTATCATCTGTCATAGCCCTAATCTTGTTGAATTTATTACAAAAGGTCGCCAAACTGATATATGGGCCATTCTCATAAAATCGTGCCATGGTGCGATTTTTACTAATGTTGGCTGCGCTGAAGTAGAATTCCATCTGTTCTTTCAACTGATTAATAAGTCGTTTCTTCCTCTGTCTGGCTGGCTTTGGCGATTTCTTCATCTCCTTTTCCTCCTGCTCCTTTCCCTCTGAAATGCTTTGGTCTTCCATTTTCTGACTCTCCTCTCCTGGTGCCACACTTTCAACTGCTTCCATTTTCACAATCTTCAAATTCTATTCAGATCTTGTCAAGGTGCCTATATTCTTCTTAGAACTTGTTCCACAGCTGTAGACAAAAATAACCATTCTGTAAAATTTCTCAGCGACATTTGATTTAAAACATTCCTAGTGAAGACCATAATCTTAGTTACTACCTAAAGCTTATCTTATCCCCATAACAAATAGAATGAAATAACAATAATGATAATAAATATGAAAGCAGATGCAAATAATAAACTGATATAAATACATTAACCAACTGGACCTGCGTATGGCATGTGCACATATGCCAAGCCTATTATGATTTTAGTTTATTGTATTAAAACACAGATGCCCCACAGATGCTTGGTCACTGGAGAGTCAAGCAATAGTTCAACCTATCTCACCTGTTTTCTCTTTTCCTTGATTTTTGGAAAGATTCTTTTTTTAATGCCATTAGTATTTTCATAATAACAATCATGTCACTAATAATGCTAAGTCTCAATATCAAATGACATTAGAAAGATAAAAAAAATCAAGGAAATGGGATATCAAGAAAAAGTCAATTAGGTGTACTATTTGACTCCTTGGTGACTGAGCACTTGTGAAGCCATCTATGTGTAAGTAATATTCACATGCCAAAACTACAGTGGCCTTTGGGTGTACTCGACAGCAATGGGTTCAGGGTAATTTATTATTGGACATAATCATGATCAGGAAGTAAATTTTAAAAAGTTTGTGATCCAAATATATATATAGCTATTTATATTCTAATTGCACAATGTGGTCCACAGCTTCAAGGTGGGTGGGTGTTCCATCAACATTTTTTCCCCCATTCAAATCAAACTGCACTTCTAACAATGATTCAATTTGGCTGGAGAGCAATGAAGTGTGGACACGTGGGAAAGGGATTTCTAAAGAAAGTAGGGTAAATTGGGAAATAAGGGTCTGGGGAGGGAAGAGGCACATGCGTTTGTTAAAGCAGAATGATAAATAAGAATACTGTAAATAACCCCTTTCAAAAACACATTAAAAACCTATGCTGATCATGGAGGAAGGATTGGTTCAACCTATCACATCAAGTATCTATAGTACTGTGCACCCTCCTCTACAGAACTTACTCTGAAACAAGCTGAATTTTACCTTAGCATGAATATTTCATGAAGAAAGTTACATACATATCAACAGTCTGTACACAGATCAGACATTGAACAATATCAGTTCTTGTAAATCCTCTAATCAGAATGTTTGTTTGTCATCACTGTTGAAACATATCTGAATATGCTGCTATGTTGACTCTCCTTGAGGACTTTATCAGGCAAGATTTAAGAATCAATTTATATTAAAATAGTGCTGTAAAAATAGAGGAAAACACAATACCCCAATTTTGAATGATATTGAATGCTTATATTGCATTTCAGTTGAGAAGTGCTTGACCCCCTAATAACAATTCTATAGCACCTACTCAGCAAAAAAATAAATATTATCAAATGTCAAAAAAGTAGATAATGAATTTGGCAAACACAAACTAATTTGCATGGT